>NC_081552.1:50253279-50261745 GCF_963082655.1 Stomoxys calcitrans | reverse complement strand
TGGGCAATGGCGAATTCAATAATGGATAACGCAAAGGGGGACAAAAAATACAGCAGTAGTCATAGCTATGGAAAAAATATGATTTTTTTCACGAAATAAATTTTGAATTTTCTCCTTAATCTATTAAAATTTTAACAAAAAATTAAATTTGTTAATTTTCGCAAACTTTTTATTAGGTATATTTTTAATCCAAATTCAAAAATGTAATAAAACACTATTACAATTTCCTAAAAAAAATCAAAATTCGTCAAAACGAAGATTTTGTTTAATTTCTGGTATATATCAAACTAATTTTTGTTTATGATAAAAATATCACAATTAAATTCCTTGGAAATAAAATTCTGAAAGCAATTATTTCGACAAAGTGTAAGGTCCTTTCTTGTTTATAAAATTTGGATTTCCTATATTGTTGACAATTAAACCTATCCAAACCATATGGCAGCTATATCCAAATCTAGACCGATCTGGGCCAAATTGAAGAAGGATTTCGAAGGGCCTAACACAACTCACTGTCCCAAATTTCAGCAAAATCGGATAATAAATGTGGCTTTTATTGACCTAAGACCCTAAATCGGCAGATCGGTCTATATGGGGGGCTATATCAAGATATAATCCGAAATAGCCCATCTTCGAACTTAACCTGCCTATGGACAAATAAAGATTCTGTGTTCAGCTCAATATCTTTATTATTTTAAGACTGTAGCGTGATTTCAACAGACGGACGGACATGGCTAGATCGTCTTAGATTTGTACGACGATCAAGAATATATAAACTTTATATGATCGGAAATAGATATTTCGATATGTTGCAAAGGGAATGATAAAATGAATATACCCCCATTCTTTGGTAGTGGGTATAAAAATTCTAAAATTTAATTTTGTTTAAAATTTTAAGGACTTGTAAAAATAAGATCTTATGAAATTTTAATTTTTATACTCGACACAAGTCTTTGCTAAAAATCAAAATTTTTTTACAATATAATAATTTGGTTTATATAGTAAATTTTCAAGGTACTGCTCTTTTTTCCCACACTCATGTAGTCCTTTTTTTTTGATGTTGCTGAAGTTGCATTAATGTAAGTAAACAGCTTAAATGTCAGTGTACTGATATAACCTGATTTTTTTTTTGGCTACCGAGTTGGTGGTTTTGTTATAGCCTCAATACACACTTTATGTTTCCTCTTCCAGCGGCTACGGCTAGCCTAAAAGGCGCAGGACATACTTCAGCAGCCACGAGAGATGCCAATGACATTTACACAGAGTGGCGTGTAGTTTTTTCATCAATTTTTGAAATGGATGACTGCATCCTGCAGTCCGGCTGAAAATTGTAAACTTTGTGTGCGATGTATTTTTTTTTTAAATCTACCTTCAGATTTACTCACATATAATGTTACTTATTAAATTTTGCAGCAATACAACAGCAGACAGTAGGGAAAGGTTCAATACAAAAAAAAAACTTAAAGGAACGATGGGTGTGGGCCAGTCACCTGTTAGGGTATTGTGACATCGGCGGCTATCGTTTGTTTGCAGTTACTTAACATACAAAATATTTACCTGGGAAAGTGGTAAACCGTTTTTTGGTATATTTTTTGTTATACATTTTCTTATCAAAATAACTGTCTTCAGGGGGTGGCAATTGGGTAAATAATAATAAGCCTTAAAGCATGCCATAAATTTTAAAATTTTTTTAGCTATTTATAAAAGCAATTTTAAAAACTCTGTTTGATAAATTAATTAAAACATTTCAGCAGAAATAGTAAGAAGTTATTTATTTAATTTACTTTATTTTAATTTATTTTACCTGAAACTGCATAATTTTTTGACCTTTAAGAATAACCTTTTTTACCTCTAAGTTATTATCAACCCATTGATACCTGACCCTCGTTTCCCTTGTCCGATTGTGATGAAATTTCAAATATTCATTACTTAAGGCATTTAAATTGACTTAGTATTTTTTTATAATTTTCTAAAGATTTTTTTTTTAATTTTTGTTTCTTTATTTTTAAATTTTAATTTGTTTTTTTTTTTAAAGTTGAATAAAGATCCTTTTATTTCCAAAGCCATTTTGTTTTAACAACAAAATAAAAAAATTTTTCATAATATTTTATGACCATTTAGCGAAAAAAGGTAGATATTAATGACTTTGACATAAAATTGAACCTGCTGTCAATAGTGGTAGGCTTGTCGTCACAAATTTAATTTTTTAAGATCCTTTTATTTCCAAAGCCATTTTGTTTTAACAACAAAATAAAAAAATTTTTCATAATATTTTATGACCATTTAGCGAAAAAAGGTAGATATTAATGACTTTGACATAAAATTGAACCTGCTGTCAATAGTGGTAGGCTTGTCGTCACAAATTTAATTTGTGACGACAAGCCTACAAGCAAAAGCAACAAGACACTAAAACGGTATCTAGAAGAATTTTGAGAAAATTTTTTGTTTGAATTTTTGAGCTATAAAAAATTTTCGTCTTTCGACAAGCCAATTTTCTCCCAAGACCAAACTTTTGGTTGGTTCCATTCGTCCACTTAACGCCAATCCATACTACAATCGGAGCTAGAATGGAGGCCAGCTTTATTCTTGGTTATTTTTCTTTCCTTTTATATTTTTTTAAGCAAATGAAAAAAATGCGTTGTAATAAATTCTTCGCTTCGCCCAAAAATATGCTGCAATTTTTAAAAGATTAAAATAATTTAATTTTTCCAATGGAAGCTTTTCTAAATATTTATACAAAATAAGTTTATGAAAATAGATGAAGATTTTCTTATTTCAACTAAATTTAACATGAACATTCCATTAAGTTTTTTTGCAATAAAACATTTTTCATACTTCTTATCTAATAAAAAACTTTGATTTTTCAAGAAATGGAATAGTAAAAACATTAACCCCAAAATCTATGACTTCACCTAAAGTTATACTGCAGTTTTTAAAAATATTCTAACGATTTTATTTTAACCGTTGGAAGCTTATGCAAGATTAATTAATTTTTTTATTTTAAAAAAGGATTAAAAACAAAAAAAAAAAACACATATACATGGCGCAAAAGTAAGCATGTCCGCCTATGACGCCGAACGCCTGGGTTCGTATCCTGGGGAGAACACCAAAAAAATTATCAGCTGTGGTTATCCCCTTACCAATTCCGGCTACATTTGTGCGGTATCCTGCGATGTTAAAACTTCTCTACCAAATGGTGTCGCAATGCGGCATGCCGTTCGGACTCGGCATAAAAAAGGAGGCGCCTTATCATTGATCTTAAACTTTAATGGGACTGCACTCATTGAAATGAGAGAAGTATCACCTGGAATGATCATGTGAACTTTAAATATTTTATTTGAAAAAACAATGAATCGTTTTTAATTCTCTGCCTAACAATATGCTTTAATTTTTGTAAAACATAAAACCTATTTTAATATTATTGTCTACGAATTAATGACAAACAAATAAATTTATCCTTTAATAACAATAATTTGTTTCACCATCTCTGCATAATTTGTATGTCTTGTACTCATATTTAGATTAATTCTTTTGCAGTGCTGTTTTCCTGCTAACAAATTTTGTCACGGAAGTCCTTGGCGCAATATTTTTTCGCATTTTTCTTAAATACATAAATGAAGTCCATGTCAACCAATGTTGGCGCTTGGCCTGGCGCCCATGGAGAGGAAGAAGTTAAACATCCTCTTTGGATTCTTTTTTTTTACTTTTCTCACATTGTTTTGTATAAACCAGTGGCCAACGGTCTCACGAAGAGTTGCAATGCCATACCAACAACAGCACCCGCCTACACCTAGTTTTAAAGTGACTCTGTGGCTTTGGAAATGTCTGTGCGGCTGACTTTGCCATGGACATTGTTGGTTATTATAGCCATTATGTTCAATGGGCGATACTACAGAATCTGTGGATGTTTCCTGTGGCTGCTGGCTGGTGGTAATACCGGCAGGTTGGCTGGGTGTTTGGCTAGCCCGGCTGCTTGTTGGTTGCCTGCTTGCTGGCTGGTGTTGTTTGTTGTTGAAATTTTGTTTAAATAGGATTTCCGCCTTAAACTGCGTGACAAAATGACTTTGAAAGCTAACATTATACAGAAATAGTTGGTGTTGTGGGCTAACTAACAAGAGGGAGGGTCATAATAAAAAATTGTTGGTACAAGACTTTAGGTTTTTTTTTTTTATTGAAGGATTTTAGAAATATTAGTTTGCTATTTAATGCCTTTACGAAGGGGATGCATTTAATTTCGAATACAAAATATTTTTTTTTTCGTAAATTTGATAAAATATTATGTGACACATTCATTCATTCATATATACCCCTAACACTTAAAAAAATTTACTACAAATCTATGAAAAATGTCAGGCTTTTAGAATAATTTACAAGGTTGTTTTTAATGCTGTGTTGTGATGGTTGCCCTTTTTATTTAATACTTTTTTGGTTTGTTCGGCTCGAGGTCATGAAAACAATTGTTAAATAACTGATGTTATTGTTTTTGAAAATTGTTTTATTATCTTAAAATCCAATATTTCGAAAACCACCGGTTTTCTTCCTCAGGTAATTTCAATTATTTTTAACAATATTAAACGACTCTCTTCTAACAATGTAAAACTTATACTAAAGTTTTCAAGACCTCGGGCCGAACAAACCAAAAAAGTTGTTTTTAATGGTAAAACTTAAAAAATAAGCCCGAAAATATGAATTAAGAAGCTAAACGCACTTCCGTATAAAACGTAAAAAATTCGCCTATAAATATGCTTTAAATCTACTTAATAAGTTACGATTGACACAATAGAGAAAAACCTGAATAATAAAATGATTCTAAAAACCAGAACCAATGAAGAAAAAAAATGGTCTTCAAGGCCAAGCTTAAAAATATGTTCCCTGCATTAAAAGCACAGGAGAAGGCTCTAAGTAATATTTTTAAGTTTTATTTTCTTAATAAAAATGTATTTCCCAGTTACAATCACACTTCACAACACTTTACGACTGAGTCACAAATTGGAATTATTTACTGAAATGAACGGCTGTTTAATCACAACAAAAATATTAAATAAAAAACTAAAGTATACTTTTAGGGATTTACGTTTACATTTACTTAATAAATAATTGCATACTTCAGGGGTTGTCCTCATTGAATCATAAAATATTATGACGACTAATAAAAAACCAAAACCAAAAAACTCTAAAATACGTTGTAAAATTTTGTTTACTATAACGTATTATTTTTCTAAGAAAAAAACAAAAAAAAAATAAAATATAAAACAAGTAAAAGGATGCTAGGCTTTGTCGGGCTGAATCTTATATACCCTCCACAGTGGATCACATTTTTCAAATTCTTTGCCCGGTATCTCTTAATAGGCAAACAAAGGACCCATTCTGCGCATACTTGGTTCGTATGTTGGTGACCCTAGTTCTACTATGGATTGCGCCCTCTAAGGGCTCAAGAAGCGCAAACTGGAGATCGGTTCATATAGGAGCAATATCAGCATATGGACCTATTTGAACCATACTTTGCACGGCTGTTGTAAGTCATACCAAAACTTTTATACAAAATTTCAGCTAAATCGGGTGGTAATTGCTCCTTCTAAACACTCAAGAAATCAAATCTGAAGATCGGTTTATATGGCAGCTATATCAGGCTATGAAGCGATAACTGTGTGAAGGAGTCATTGTGCAAAATTTAAGCCAAATCAGATTGCTCTTTTTGCAGGCTCACAGGTTTACATGGCAGCTATATCAAAACATGGACCGTATACCCCATTTGCTATACCAACCAACCTACGCTAATAGAAAGTATTTGTGCAAAATATCAAGCGGTTAGTCTGTCTAAATGTCTAAATCGACTTTGAATGTCAAGGCTTTTTTGGGTCTCAAACCGATATTTCTATGTGTACTACAAACGGATTGACGAAACTCGTATAACCCCATCTTATGGTGAAGGGTAAAATTAAACTAAACTATACAGTATACTTTTAGTCGTATAAGTTTACAAAAAGTTTGCCAAAAAATTGTATTGTTTAGGGGCTAACCAATTAATCTAGGAATAACATATACAAAATACTGAAAAACTCAAATAAAATTTTAGATAATTAAAAAACCAAGTCTAGTCTATGAATCAAATTCTTGTTTCGCCCCTTTCAATGCGACTTAAAGATTTAGTGAAGGAAGTTTTACATAAAAGAACAAATTAAAAATTAAAAAAATATCATTTTAACATAAAATTTAGAAATTTCAAACAGATTAAAAAAACAACAATTAAATTTTTTTATTTATTAGGTTAGGTTGAAAAGAGGGTGCAGATATTAATCTTTCCCATCAGGGACGTAGCCAGGGAGGGGAGGCCCGGGCCCCCGATGCGGGTCTTGGGTCGTAGACGCACGATAAGACGGAGTTTTGTGATATTCGTACGTTTAGTTACTAAAAAGAACGATATGGTGACTTTTTACCCAGCGCGAACGGATTGAGCTAGAATTATGATTTTGGGCTCAAATTAAAGAGCTTCTGGAAAAGATTTGGTGGCAAAAATTTTCCAAAATTGTACCGAAAGTGGGAAAAATGGTATGTTTAGTGCCGCAATTGTTATTTTCTGATAGCTTGTTTGTTAATTGAGCTAGAGCTTTGAATTTTAGAATTTAGATACACTATGGCAACCTAAGTTGGGATGCCAAAAGAGTTTTTGGACATTTAGAAACAAAAAATACCAAAAAAGGTACGAAACAGGTGAACTTAGCATAGCATAGGGCGAACGGGTAAAGCTAGAACTTCGAAATATGGCTTAAATGATTGTTGTTGCGAAATAAAGGGGGTATGTAGACAAAATAAGGAAAATACAATACAGTGAACGGAGAAAGGTAAAATTAAAAAATTTGCTAAAAATGATCGAAGTCTTGACAAATATACGATAAGTTCTACCAAATATGAAATGTTGAAATCGTACCAGCAGTGGAATAAGAAGTACTTAAGTGTTGTAATTCGTACTATTTAGTACTTTCTTTATCTGAAATTTGGGATACAGGCAGATCTAAAATTTGGGATACAGGCAAATCTTGACAGTATGCAACGGACGACTAGAAGACTTTGTTAATATTTCGCCAATTTTGGTATTAAAGCGTACAAAGTGGTACTTTATTAACAGACTGAGCTACATCTGTGAAATTAAGGATACATGTACATCTTGCCAGTATCGAACGGATGACGAGAAGATTGTTTTAAAATTTGTACATTTAGGTACTTATACTTACAAAATGGTACTTTATTTACGGATTGAGCTGAAGATCTCAAAATTGCGATACAGTTACAGCTTGACAGTATTTATCGGCTGACTAGAGTTTTTTTTTAGATTTAATTCGTACTTTTAGGCACTAAAACGTTCAAAATGTTCTTCCTTTACAGATAAGGCTAAAGCTATTAAAACTGCGATACAGTTACACCTTGATATTGGGTGTACCATAGAGGGCAGCGAAGCGACCGGTCATTTGCTAGTATAATTCAATTCTAATTCATAATTTAGAGAATTTATGTAGCCGTAGCAATTTTTCAAATATTTTCGATTTTAAAAATTTTGGAAAAAAATCTTTTATTTCCTAAGCCCCACAACAAAAAAAAAATCATTTTCTTAATATTTTATGATCATTTATCGAAGACAGCTGGATTTTATGATTTTGGCATTAAATAGAACCTGCTTTCAAAAGAAGTACGATTATTGCCATCAATTTATTTTTTTTATAGAAACAAAGAGTTTTGAGAATTTTTTCGTTTGACTTTTGGGATATAAAAAAATGCCGACTTTTGACAACCCAATTTTCCGCCAAAAACATGACGGGAAAAATTTTTGAAATTGATTTCAATCGTCTACTTTATGCTAATCCAAATGGCCGCGAAAGCCGGCCAACGACATAGGAAAAGCTTCAACGTCTCATCATCTTGCCTACATGCCCTACACATGTTATTACTTGCCACACCGATTTTGCTCGTAGTCCCGTTATAACTTTTTATTATATACTATTATTATTTTCTTAAGTTACCTATTTAATAATTAACTTCTCTATTGATTTGCTTGTATCGTTTAAAAAAATTTTGATATAAATTGTTAAATATTAACAAATTAAATTTAATTTAAAATCTTTAAATTACATAAAAATAAAAAAACTTTGTCTGTATGCAATAACATTTTATTTTATGAAAGAATCATACGAAAAAAATTTAATTTTTTTACGGCCTAAGGTATGCAATTACTTTTTAATAATAATAAATCCCTCAAATTATGCTTCAAATTTTAAATTACGTATTATGCACAATGAAGCGAATAACATGTTATTTTTTTTTAATTTCTCCGTAATTTAATTTAAATTCCCTCTGGCTCTCTAAAATATAACCATCATAATTTTTTTTTAAATTTGTATCAGACACAAATAGAATTGAAGTAAAATAAAAAACCAAGTCTACGAATCAAATTCATTTTCCATACTTTTTCTATGC
>NC_081552.1:50053279-50248279 GCF_963082655.1 Stomoxys calcitrans | reverse complement strand
AAATGACTTGACCATATATAAACATAAAGACAGCGATATTTTAGCTACATAAGCACACTATTATTGCTAGGCACAAAAGTTTCCACGAACCATATATAACAGAATAAAATAAGAACAGGATAAACCATAAAATAATTCCACAAAGATAGAGCAAAAAAAAAAGAAAAATTGCATCAAACGACAATTACTTAAGCAACAAAAGTGGCAGTTTAGACTATAAGCTGGTAGAATATGAGGGATGGGGGGGGGGGGGGGGGGGGGGGGGGGGGGGGGGGGGGTGGAACAAAATCAGACGATTATCAGATAAAAATATCAACTATGTTGACTAAATAAGTAACCAGCGCATACCGACGTCGCCGATGACCAACTAGGTAAAAGTAAAAGAGTTATACCACACTAAAACTACACCATCTTCAGCATTGTGGAGTTTGTTGCGTTTGTAGGAAAATATGTATGAAAAAAAATTTTAAAATACAATATTGCCAAGAAACTAACAATGGATCATAGATTGAGGCAGATAGTATTGTTAGACAGACAGTTATTCAGCCAGAACCGAGTGGTGTATCGTCGTATGCTTCTATATGAGTTAACATGTCTTCTTTGGCTTTGGCAACATAAATGGTCAACATGGTGATGACCAAACATAGACAAGACCAGTAGGAAGAAGAAGAGTATTGCCCATATAGGAGGGCAATATGTTACAAATGCCAAGAGCGATCAACTCACCAGAACTCTCTGATTGTTGGACAATAAGTCCAGGCTCCTGGCTAGGAGCTAGGCTATGAGAACCATCATATGTTTGATATGCCATTTCAGTTGCATGATAGACTGAATGAATGTTAGTCCATCATATTTGCTTATTTGTTGTCACTGCATGTGCATAAATGTTTAGAATTTAAATACATAGGCTATTGTATATTGGAAGGGGGTTTCCTTTAAATTTTGTGGCTTCCTTAGGAAAATTTTTAGGAAGATTGGCCATTGCAATAGACGAAGAAAGGATTACCTAAAGTGGTTAAGGAAGGAGAATTTTTAAGGGGTAAATGGTTTAGAATGATATAAAAGGGAAAGGCAGAGCACATCTCGCTAGAGGATATAACACCATAATATATGGAAAAATCCAAAAGTAGTTTTAATATCCAAAAATTAGTCCATAAGAAAACCTAACTTCTTGACGAACTAGCTCATGGAGATACTGAGGATGTCAAAGGTAGGGAAGGACTAAAGAAGACCGGTTATAATAGAATAATCTGAAAAAATCCAAAAATACCTAAGGTATTAAAAAAACTTGTCCATGAGATAGTCTAACATCAACTTAGGTGGCGAAGACACTGATAACGCAAACACCATTAAAAGTCCGAAGAATGGCGGTGACCACAAAAATTATTGAAAAAAATTCAAAAATTTGTCCATGAGAAAACCTAACATGAACTTGATGATGCCAAAAGGCCTTTTTGTCGCTTCACCCAAAGTTTTGGGAGGGCTAAAGAAGATGGGTAAAATTAAAATACACAAAAATGAAACCAAAAATACTTAAAAAAATGAAAAACAAACATTGAAAATTCTACTTCAACTTAAGTCGTGAAGACACTGATGATGCAAAAGCCATAGGAATTTCGAAAAAGGGGGTGGTAACAATTAAAAGTATTGAAAAAGCCTATAAATAGATAAAATACCCCAAAAATTTGCCGATGAGAAAGCCTAACTCCAACTGACGGAGTCACTGATGATGCAAAGACCATATCATCGCTTCACTTAGAGTTTTGGCAGAACTAAAGAAGATGGGTTATAATAGAATACACTAATTAAATCCAAAATAACTTATGAAAACACAAAAATTTTTCTATTCACGGAGTTACTGATGATGCAAAAGAAATGGGAATTCCAAATAAGGCGGTTTACAAACAAGATATTCGAAACAAAAAAAAATCTATAAATAAAAATCAACAAAAATAAGTCCATCCCAACTTCAATTTAGGTCACGAAGATACTGATAAGACACGGGACAAATAATACAAGAAAATAATAAACAGTTTAAATTTTTTCAAATATCACTTAAATATTTCTCTGAGGGAGCCTAACTTAAAAGTAGGTCACGGAGGCACTGATAATGCAGAGTAGGTAGTTGAGGCACATAAAGGCAAATAGAATCAGATAATACTTAATGCAAAATGACAAAACAAAACTTATGTCGCGGAGACACTGATGATGCAATATGCAGTAGACGGCCAAACAAGGCCAATAACGCAAAAAAAAAGAAACATTAAAAACACAACATTTGACAGATATTTGTCTATCAGAAAGCCAAACTTCAAATTTGCTTCTGGAGGCACTGATGATGCAATATGCAGTGAATAGTCGATCAAATAAAGCGAATAAAATTAAAAAATCCCAAATTAATATGTAAACATTTCTCCAAGAGAAAGTTACTGCATATTTGGTTGGGGACACAGTCATGAAAGTGATTTCAGGAAATGTTTAGCAAGTAACATAAAAAATCTAATAAAAATTTAAAGTTTCGTATGTAATAACTAAATAACATTAACTTTAAATCCAGAGAATACAAATACTCTATAGCCAATAAAAATATCCATCATTTCTTAGGTTAGGTTAGGTTAGGTTGGAAAGAAGTTGCGGATATTAATCCGTCCTATGCCACTGTGGACATACACCTAAGCCAGCAATACGCTTATTGTGCGCTCTAAAAATTAAAATTCCGTGCTACTTACAATTGTGCTACCTTAATTGTTTTCCATACCACTTCCCTAAGTTGGTTCATGTCTGGTATTGTGTCCCCGCCTAAGTTCCGTCTGCCCTTTCATTCCCCCTTACTCCGTTATGGCACAGCACCCAAACGATGCGGATTGTGCCGTCCTCAGAGAAGGCGTTAATCTACTTGTTACGCTGCGAGACTGTTCGTGACCTTAATGTCCTGATTTTTATTGCCATCATTCTTTTAATTCCAAAATTTTTATCTCCTAACTATGGTTCAAACGATTTTTTTACATATATTTCAAAAAA
This sequence comes from Stomoxys calcitrans, assembly GCF_963082655.1. NCBI lineage: Eukaryota > Metazoa > Arthropoda > Insecta > Diptera > Muscidae > Stomoxys > Stomoxys calcitrans. The sequence goes on along the minus strand of NC_081552.1, from coordinate 50,245,258 downwards.
AAAGAACTTATGATAAGCTTTAGCAAGTCTTGTTTTAATTTATATACAAAACTCTCCTAGCCTTTTTGGGAATCTTTTCTCCATAGTCTGTAAGAGGAAAATAAGATCTGCCTTAAAGGATTTATTCCTGTTTGGCAAGCAAATAAATAAAACATTAGACATCGAAGAAATCGAAGTTCTCTAAGATAATCATTAAAATAATGAAGTTTAATATAAAGAAAACTGTTTAATGGCTTATGCAAGCGGTTATAGAACAATGCAACTTTTTTTTTTGTCCATACTTATTCTTGTCCATACACACAAGATGAAGTACTGATATTGGAAACTCTTTGTGGCATAAACATCATCTTGCCATACGGAAATGTTGCCTCTTAGATATGGCCAGCTGGATGGACGGGTGGATGGATGGCCGAGTGACTGCTTGACTTGGCTTGGAAATATGCTGTGAGTGTTTATTCTTTTTAATAGGAAATTCAATAGCAAAAGGTCAATAAAGATGAGAAAATAAGACGAAGCAGATGAAAAGAGACAACAATAAACTCATACAATTTTCTTCTGATTATGGTTAAGAGATAAAATAGTGTTTGTGTTGGCCCCGAGGTGAAGATCACGATGGAATAGAAGAAGAAGAGGACCAAGAGAGTTGAATGGATGGTTGGATGGATGGCTTCGTTTTGTTATTGTCAAGGATGCAACTAAGTATGGCTGAATAGATAGGCTAGTTGTCAGAAAACTGATTTCCCTTGAGGTAATTGAGTATTTTTTTGAAGCAAACTACTAGGCATAGTCATTTTGCAAAGTTTAAAATTGAAATAATTAAATTCAATAAAACAAAAAAAAATATGAAGGCTTCAAAAGTGGTTACAGAGACACTGATGATGCAAAATGTGTTAGAAGTTCAAAGTAGATGTAAGTAACATCAGAAAACAAGAAGAAATCATGCAAGTGCAAATTCACGATAGAGCGTCACCTAGATGTCAAATTTAAAATCATAATACAGAAAACCTAATACAAAACAGTTGTAATACAGAAAACCCTAACACAAAAGTAATAAAAACCTAACACAAGTATGGAAAAATCTTAAAACAAAAGAAGAAATTCAAATACAAACATGTAAAAAGGCATAAAGTTCGGCCGGGCCGAACTTTGGATACCCACCACCTCGGATATATATGTAAACCACCTTTCATCAAAATCCGGTGAAAATTGCATACCTTTTGTTCCATAGCAGTTATATCGAAATATGTTCCGACTTGGACCAAATAGTAATAAGTACAAGTCACTATTCAATTGTGTATAACAAAATATTATGTATAATATGTGTAAAATTTCAGTTAAATCGGATTATAAATGCGCCTTTTTTGGGGCCAAGACGAGAAATCGGTCTATATGGCAGCAATATGCAAATCTTGATCGATCTAGATCAAATTGCAGAAATATGTGGAGGGGTTTAACTTAACTCTCTGTCCCAAATTTCTGTAACATCGGAAAATAAATGCGCCTTTTATGGGCCCAAAGCATTAAATCGAGAGATTGGTCTAAATGCCAGCTATATCCAAATCTGGACCGATCTGTGCCATAATGCAGAAGTATGTCAAGGGGCTTAACTTAACTCACTGTCCCAAATATCGGCGACATCGGATAATAAATGTGACTTTTAAGGGCCTAAGACCGTAAATCGAAGGATCGGTCTATATGGCAGCTATATCCAAATCTGGACCGATCTGAGCCAAACTTACGAGGGATGTCGAAGGGCATAACACAACTCACTGTCCCGAATTTCAGCAAAATCGGATAATAATAATATGGGTCTAAGACCCTAAGTCGGAGGACCGGTCTATATGGGGGCTATATCAAGATATAGTCCGATATAGCCCATCTTCGAACTTAACCTGCTTATGGACAAAAAAAGGATCTGTGCAAAGTTTCAGTTCAATATCCCTATTTTTGAAGACTGTAGCGTGATTTCAACAGACAGACGGACGGACATATCTAGATCGTCTTAGATTTTTACGCTGATCAAGAATATATATACTTTATAGGGTCGGAAATGGATATTTCGATGTGTTGCAAACGGAATGACAAAATGGATATACCCCACATCCTTCGGTGGTGGGTATAAAAAGGTGAAGTAGTAAATTATAATAGAAATCAATATAAATACAAGTTGTAAAAGAATCCGAATTGAATAGATTCCGAAAGAGCGTGAACCTTTTTCTATTTCCTGTAAACGGGTATAGACCACTATTTTCTAGTTGGCCATAGTGAACCATTTACTTCGACAAATGAGCATCATAAGGAAAAATTACCAAATTTTGCAACAAATGGACAATATCTTGGTTTCTTTAATACTTATGGCTCCACATGCAATAGTTTCGGAAAGAGCGTGAACCACATTATATTTCCTGTGAACGGTTTTAGCCCACTTTTTCCCACAGTGGGCCATTTACTCTGAAAAATTGGGAATTATAAGGAAAAATTACCAAATTTTGCGAAAAATTGCCAATAATTTGGTTTCTTCTCCAAATTGGATAGATTTGGAAAAAACGTGTTCCATATTATATATCCTATAAACGGTTTTAGCTCACTAGATCTCAGTTGACCACAGCGTGCCTATTTCTTCTACTGAGTTTTGAATTAAATTCGACATGGATATTTGTTTTAAGATTTGTATTTTTTTTTTGATTTTAATTATAATTTCTTTTTCACCTGTTTGTTTGCATTTATTTTTTTAAATTATGGAAAAATCCTAATTTAAATCCTAATTTGTACTAGGTTTTTATTACATTTGTATTAGGATTTTCTGGTATTAGGTATTAGGTTTTTTGTATTATGATTTTAAATTTTACATATAGGTGGCGCTCTATCGTGAATTTTGTATTATAATAAATTTTCACATACATAAAGAAATCACAGAATTGCTTTTTTTTTCATTAAACTTATTTTTGAAAATTCGGCATAAAAAATATGAATTTCGTATTCAAAAAAAATATTGATTTATTTTAACCTGAAGCAGATAATGTCGTTAGGATAGAGGATGCGTGCAAAACTTCCAAATATGTGATCGTGAGTTCAATACCAAAATTATTTAAATTTGTTTTTAAGGGTTATAGTAGAGAGTGACAGAGGAAAACCCGAGAGCAGCACTAAAACGAACGAGACAAAGCAGCGCAAGCGGAGCCAAGAAAACAAAAACACCGCCACCCGAAGCAAAGCACATACGTTGGCTGGTTAGATGGTTTTTTTACCTTGCTTATGGAAATATTGTTGTTGTTGTTATATGTTGGCTTGCAAAGTGTGCCTTCCAACAACAAATTTGTACTTTGGATCGTTGTGATTCAAAATAAATTGTTGCAGGAAAATTAACAAATTTCGTAGTTTTTTTTTCGACCAAAGTTGTTGTTTTTCGTTATTATGTTTATCTCTGTAGATTTCTGTTAGTTAAATTGAATGGCAGTTGGGCGTATTAAATTGGAGAAAGACCACATCAAAGCAGAGAACGCCGAATTTTCAATTAATTTTTTAAATGATCCAATTAAAAAAATTGTTGATATTTTCGAAATATCCAATAAATTTTTTAATTGGATCAATTAAAGATGTAATTGAAAATATTAAAATGTTATATTAAAATTTTTGCGAAAAAAAGCGCTGTATAGGGCGAACCTGCGATTTCGATGCAACATGGTCCACATATGATAAACTCCTGGAGCACGAATTTGATATTTATGTGTGGGTCCATGAACACTTCTAAGAAACAAATCACCCTCGGGGATGTTCCAAAAATGAAACGGAAAATATTGTTTTCCGGAACAAATGAAAGGGTAGTGAAGTAGTAACTTTATGAATTACATGCATTCGCGAAGTAAACCCACCAGAAAAACATTTATCTAGAATATTTTATAAATAAATCGACCGTTATGTTATTAATATGCATATTTTGATTATTATTAAGATTAGAATTGTGTCTAGAATTTTAAAAAGGTAGTCGAAAATTGTTTATCAGTGAGTTTTACCTTCTATATATAGAAAGTATTTATCAAAATTTTGAGCAGCTAGACGGACAGTCATAACAGTGCTGTAGGGTCTGAAGAGGTTTCCGATTCTATTAAAAAATTATTGAAAGAAGTGTCTGCCTCCACCACTTGTGTTCTAGACCGTTATTGTTTTATTGAAAAAGAATAAATTTGCAATCATATTTTATATATACAATTTTTAAGGTTCAATTGAAAAAATTATTAATTTGAAAATTTCAATCACTATCGTATTTGAAAACAAGAGTTCAGATTCAATTAACCAAATGATTGAATCAATTAATATTTTAATTAAAAATCACAAAAATTTCAATCATGATTTCAATTGGAAAAAGTTCAGATTCATTTAAAAAATTGAGCCTGAACTTTTTCCCATTACGATTGCAATTGAAAAAAAAATCCGGATTCAATTAAAAAATGATTAACTCAATTAATTTTTTAATTGAAAACATTTCTATGTTCAATTGAATTTTAAATTGAAAAATTTTTTTGATATTTTTCTGTGTATCATGCCATGCATAGAAACCATGTAAAAATTTTTCTTCCGAAAGAGGTGTCGCATTGCGCCACGCCGTTCGACTATAAAAAGGAGGACCCTTATCATGGAGCTTAAATATGAATCGGACAGCACTCATTGATATGCGAGAAGTTTGCCCATGTTCCTTAATGGAATATTCATGGACAAATTTGCAATTGTTTTAAATTGGTACATTGACTTCAAAAGTGGTAGTAGAGACACTGATAATTCAAAGTACAAATTGCAAATTTCGCACATTAACATTCCACTAAGAAACAGGGGCAAACTTCTCACATAATAATCAGTGCAGTCCGATTCAATTTAAATCTCAATGATAAGGGGCCTCCTTTTTACAGCCGTGTCCAAACGGCGTGCCGCAGTAGGATAAAAACTCGATTTTACCTTTCCAGCACAAAATTTTGGGGTTACAAAGAAGCAATAAGTGAAAAAGAACTCAAATGTGTTGTGGTACCAAATTAGCACATTCACTTTAAAAATGGTGGCAGAGGCACTGATGATGCAGAGTGTAATGAACTGCAACTAATTCGATATAAATGACGAAATTTTGATTTGGTCTTGCCAGGGAGAACATTTTGGTGGGCAGAGGGATGTTAACGAAGCTATTATTGGAAATGAAGTCAAATGTTTTGTGATAGCTTCAAAAATGCTTGCAGAGACACTGATGATTCAAAATGGATCTGGCATTCAAACTAGGCGGTAAGATCAATATAGTGCTTTGAAAAAAAGTCCACAAAATGGATAACAATAATCGCTAAGAGCTCTAGCACGAGTTTTCTCTTATTAGGGTTATCAGCTGAGTGTACTCGCCTTACCAATGTAGGGATGGTGGGTTCGATTCCCAGCAGAGTTTTTAAAAAAATTATTATAAATACAATTTGTTTAACATTTACTGTTAAGTGCTTTTAATATGCCTGCACTTGTTTATCGCAACCATAATTCAAAATCCCATTAATCACTTTCGAGGGAAAGTTCGTTTAAAACATTCCTAAGACACTGTCATGGGCGTATTCCCTAAAAAGGATATTTGTCAATCAATTAGTTTGCTCGAGAAAACTCTGTAATATAAAAGCACAATCTCAAAAAAAAAAACAAAATCCCACATGCAATATAAGCAGGTTGAGGATGAAGACGACGCGACGACAATAAATGATGTATTAAAAATAATCATTTGTACAAATTGCCACAAAGCACAACAACACCAACACAATGACACAATACAAGCCATAATTCACATAAATCGGATTCCGCGAGCTCCACTACTCTGGCCTTCAACTTCTGGTAGCGCTGCTTTTTGGCCACTGGAGGTAATAATTCTACAGCATGCATTATGGCAATAAGCGTCATCTTAACAAATTGCACTAAGTGAAGAATGGTCAGGCGAGAGCATAGAATGAAAGGATGGATAGATGTATGGTCTGAATCACAAAGGACATGAGGGCAATAATAATGACTGCTATGACTGCCATACGTATATATATATATATATGTGATGAAATGTGATTTTGTTCATTGGTGTTGTTTCAATAATAACCCCTTAACGATTTTTTTTTTAGCAAAAAAAACATAAAACAATATATGCACCGGCATACTCTAAGGAATACATGCCATTACATATGTCCGTTTGCTATAGAACATGTGTCAATTGTAGGGAAAAAAAATAGTTCGCATAATAGAAATTCAAGCACAGCAAGAGCTCTACCAGAATGAGACAACTAACTAGCTACTTGGTCCAGCTAGCTCAGAAAAAGGGCAACAGATTTTTTTTTATTTTTTTGTATGTTACGTGACTTAGTTTGCCAGTAAAAACTGCAGATTTGTGACAATTGCTGCAGCAAGTGTATACTATGTGGCAAACATCATAACAAATCGATTTTTATACCCTCCACCATAAGATGGGGGGTATACTAATTTCGTCATTCTGATTGTAACTACTCGAAATATTCGTCTGAGACCCCATAAAGTATATATATTCTTGATCGTCGTGAAATTTTATGTCGATCTAGCCATGTCCGTCCGTCTGTCCGTCCGTCCGTCCGTCCGTCTGTCTGTCGAAAGCACGCTAACTTCCGAAGGAGTAACGCTAGCCGCTTGAAATTTTGCACAAATACTTCTTATTAGTGTAGGTCGGTTGGTATTGTAAATGGGCCATATCGGTCCATGTTTTGATATAGCTGCCATATAAACCGATCTTGGGTCTTGACTTCTTGAGCCTCTAGAGTGCGCAATTCTTATCCGATTGAGATGAAATTTTGCACGACGTGTTTTGTTATGATATCCAACAACTGTGCCAAGTATGGTTCAAATCGGTTCATTACCTCATATAGCTGCCATATAAACCGATCTTGGGTCTTGACTTCTTGAGCCTCTAGAGGACGTAATTCTTATCCGATTGGAATGAAATTTTGCACGACGTGTTTTGTTATGATATCCAACAACTGTGACAATTATGGTTCAAATCGGTTCATAACCTGATATAGCTGCCATATAAACCGATCTGGGGTCTTGACTTCTTGAGCCTCTAGAGTGCGCAATTCTTATCCGATTGGAATGAAATTTTGCACGACGTGTTTTGTTATTATATCCCACAAATACGCCAAGTATGGTTCAAATCGGTCAATAACCTGATATAGCTGCCATATAAACCGATCTTGGGTCTTGACTTCTTGACCCTCTAGAGTGCGCAATTCTTATCCGATTGGAATGAAATTTCACACGACGTGTTTTGTTATGATATCCCACAAATACGCCAAGTATGGTTCAAATCGGTTCATAACCTGATATAGCTGCCATATAAACCGATCTTGGGTCTTGACTTCTTGACCCTCTAGAGTGCGCAATTCTTATCCGATTGGAATGAAATTTCACACGACGTGCTTTGTTATGATATCCAACAACTGTGCCAAGTATGGTTCAAATCAGTTTATAACCTGATATAGCTGCCATATAAACCGATCTTGGGTCTTGACTTCTTGAGCCTCTAGAGTGCGCAATTCTTATCCGATTGGAATGAAATTTTGCACGACGTGTTTTGTTATGATATCCAACAACTGTGCCAAGTATGGTTCAAATCGGTTCATAACCTGATATAGCTGTCATATAAACAGATCTGGGGACTTGACTTCTTGAGCTTCTAGAGAGCTCAATTTCTATCCGATTTGGCTGAAATTTCGCAAAACGTTTTTTATTGTTACTTTCAACAACTATGTCAAATAAAGTACAAGTCGGTTCATAACCTGATATAGCTGTCATATAAACCGATCTGGGATCTTGACTTCTTGAGCCTCTAGAGGTCGCAATTATTATCCGATTTGTCTGAAATTTTTTACGACGGATTCTCTCATGACCATTATCAAATGTGTTTATTATGGTCTGAATTGGTCTATAGGCCGATACAGCTCCCATATAAATCGATCTCTCTATTTTACTTCTTGAGCCCACAAAGGGCGCAATTCTTATTCGAATTTGCTGACATTTTACACAGGTCTCCAACATATAATTTAATTGTGGTCCAAACCGGACCATATCTTGATATCGCTCTAATAGCAGAGCAAATCTTTTCTTATATCCTTTTTTTTGCCTAAGAAGAGATGCCGGGAAAAGAACTCGACAAATGCGATCCATGGTGGAGGGTATATAAGATTCGGCCCGGCCGAACTTAGCACACTTTTACTTGTTTCTATATAAAGTATGGCATTTTATCCCAAGAAACTTGAGCATCAATTCTGCAGAGACATAGAGCACAACATCAATAAATAAATAAATTATTGACATAATGTTTTTTTTATAACAATTGACGATACTAAGCAGGGGCGTAGCAAACATTTGATAGGAGATGTCAGTTTGGGCATTAAATGAAAAGAAAACACAATTAAAACAACTTTATTATCGACATCATTCCTACAGTCCCATTTACTATATATTGGCAAAAATTTCAAAATATTTAAAATTTTAAAGCTTAATATTTTAAAATTGGAATTTTAAAGGAAATTCTTTTCACAGTTGAGTTCTTAAGAGTTTTAAGTAAAAAATATAACTGTTAAAAAATCAATTTTTAATTCAACAACCCAAAAATAATTTTAAAAAAGTTTTTAATTTTTATCATATTTTATTGTATTTTTATATCCAGTGATGCCAACAATTTACCAGCAGCAAAAAGCGTATCCGAAATTGTCAAATGAGTGAAAAAGATTAAAATTTTGTGTAAAAAAGAGCAAACAAGCACTTTCATAAATTTTAGGAAATTTTTGCGAATAAACGAAAAATATTTGCTTCGTAGGTTGGAATGGGTAAAAAAACCTAGAAAATCACTAAAAGTGAACGATTTGGTTGATCCATCAGGTCTTTGAGGTTTAAATACCGGGTTGACCCTCAAGACACATGTTCAGCTGCAATTTCCCTTCGTAAATGTTGAGGCCATTGGTTAGGACATAAGCTTTTTTTCGTTTGGCACTAGAAAAAAATAAAAATCGTGTTCAATCACGAAATTAATTGATCCAATTAATTTTTTAATTGCAACTGCTTCAATCACGAACGTGATAACTTCAAATACCGTTTTTGAAAAAGGTGATTAAAAAAAAAATTTATTAAAAAAATGCATATTCAATTAAAAATATTATTGAAATTTCTAATTAATTTTTAATTGATCCAATAAAAAAACTGATTAAGATTTTTGAGATTTTCAATTAAGTATTTAATTGATCCAATTAAAAAATTATTGAAATTTCCGAAATATTCAATTAATTTTTAATTGGGTCAATTAAAAATGTATTATCCAAATGTTATATTAAATTTTTTGTGAAAAGCGCGCTGTATAGGGCGCAACCTCAATTTCGATGCCAAGTTCAACTCCTGGAACACGAATTTGAGGTTCATGTATAGGTTCATGATCACAAAACACCTCCGAGGATTTTCCCATGTCTAGCTACCGATATAGACTAACAAAAATTTGTTTTTTTATTACAGTAACTTTATTAATTGCATGTATTGGGGAAACCCCTGCAGAAAAACATTAATCTAGAATATGTTAAAATATGATCGATGCTAAAAAAGCCGTTATGCCATTACAATGTATATATTAATTTAAATGCGTCAAAATTTTTTAAAATAGTCAAAAAACTGTTTGTGGGGGCGTTTTATCTTCTATATATAGAATGTATTTATCAAAATTTTGAGCGGCTAGACCTTTCCAAAAACGGACAATGATAAGAGTGCTGATGGATCTAAAAAATTTCCGATTGAATTACAAAATTATTTAAACAACTAACTGCACTAAGATTTTTTCCTTTTTATCACTCGTTCGCCAATTCAATAAAACGGCTGTTTTCAATGAATTGGCGAACAAATCGAACCGTTGTTGTTTATTTGAAAAAGATAAAATTTTCAATCACATTTTATATATAAAATTTTGTAAACTTCAATTAATTTATTTTATTTATTTTAAATTTATATTATTTTTTTTATTTTAATTTAATTTATTTTATTTTTAATTTAATTTTTTTTTATTTTTTTTATTTTATTATTTGATAGATCCCCTCTTCCTTTTTACGCCCTTATATTCACCCATACATTTCCCTAAGTGGCAACTCAGCATAAGTGTTGAGTTGCATATGTTGCACACCCAGTAAGGAAGAACTAGGATGGAACTCTAAGATACTGTGTTTATCTATCCATCCATATGACTAACCAACCATACGCCATCGTTCCGTCCGAACATACTTTTAGCCATACCTGCAGTGTTCGATTATTTGTTGTACCACAGAAACTCCATAAGACTATTATTTTATATATTATTTTATATAAGCACTTGCCAACAACAATAAGGGGAAGTGAAATACTTGGAATGCTCCAAACGAAAGGACCATAGTAATAATTGATTTTTATGACAGTATAAGGTATAAGCACAAAACAAAGCACTATCGAAGATGGTGCCTTAAATGAACCCTGAGCTGTGCTTCCTCAATCAAACTGCTCATCTGATGGTCAGACAGACAGACAAACAGTCAGACTGTGTAGCGAGAAACGGCAAAAACACTGCATACAACAGTAGCTAGGAGCCCCCAGGTTTAACGGGTATGATATCAGAGGCTACATGTAAGAGAATCTAAGGGCAAATGGCCTTTTAGAGGTAATAAGAAGAGGCAATCCCTCTTAGTCTAAACTGTCCAAAATAAAACATTACAGTAACAACTCCTTTTAATAAATCTATTTTGTCAAGATGTTTAATTAAATCTTTATGGTTAAGGAGGGCTTTCCAGCAAACCTTCGTTTGTATGGGAGACTTCAAGAGTATTTCATAAAACGTCAAGAAAAGCTATTCACGCTTAGTTTGGAACGGTCTAAAATCTGTTTAACAAAAACTCCTAGCTCATTTCTAGTCTTTCCTATAGAAGACCTTCTAACAGGCCTTTCTTTGCAAGGTAATAAAATCAACTGTACAATCAGTCCAATAGAGGCCAGCGTGGCGCAGAAGTTAGCATGTCCGCCTATGACGTCGGACGCATGGGTTTTAATTCCGGCGTGGACATCAGAAAATTTTTCAGCGGCGGTTATTAGCTCATACTATAATCGGAATCCACTCATTGATATGGGGGAAGTATACCCTGTTCCTTATGGAATGTTCATGGGAAATTTAGTATTTAGTAGTAAACAGTCCCAGATTTCTTTCACTCTCAAATAGAATGGAAATGGGAAGGCCTTGGGGCCTTATGACTATAATTTTACTCGCGAAAACCATTTGCTTTTACTCCAGCATCATCATCATCATCATCATCACAATCACTATCCTGCATAACCACTATAACCGCCACATAGCTACATTGTTCACCACTTTATTGTCTACTTTTTTTCAAGCGCACACATGCATACACAAAAACACCAAAGCCATGGGCGGCATGAAAGGCTTAAAGTTGGTTCTTTAACTGCTAACAAAACATCATGTCATGGCACTTGTTAACATGGCTAAATTGCTGGCGAGAGAGAAAACGCAATGCCAATGAACCAACAAAAAAACGCATATGAAACAAATCTAAAGGAAAAATGCCACAAAATTGGACAAAAAAAATCTTAAATCGTCAACAAGAAAAAATAGACTTATGCCAATAAAAACAAAGGATATGTCGTATAGGCGTAAACTTACATAGTTTGTGGACAGAGGAGGTAGAAAAAACGTACTTGAAACTCCAGGCCAGAGGAATCAAATATCCAAGCAAGGAAGATGAGAACAAAAGGTAAGGAAGGTCCAAAGGCATCAGCCTATCAACAAATCAGAAGAACAGACACATGGACTTATAATAAGCTAAAGGTTGAATGAGTTTTATGTGAATAGCATGGACATTAAGCAAAGACTGCTAGATGGACAGACATTTATCAATGTCTCAAGGCTAGAAAAAATTCATGAAGGAGCTAAAACGCAAAAATCTCAAAGTTGCTCATCAACTACTACAACGACGATTATTTTCATAAGACTTGCCAGTTTATTCTTTTGTTTAATTTAATCCCTCCAATATAACCAATCCTTCCAACACAAAATAACCAATGGTGGTCTTTTGCTGCTTCTCATTTACAACCGCGATCACTGCTTTTTAAAAGGCCATAAAAGTCTTGAGAAACAATCGTTAATTCGCCACAGAAATGAATTACATTAAATTATAAAGATTTTTTAATTGTATTACTAATGTGGCAAATTAAATATGCCGCAAAGAGCTAAAATGCTAAAGAAGCGCTTAGGAAGATGAGCAGAATTTTAACGATGATGATGATGATGGTTGCAAGCAGACGATGGAAAAAGACACAGAACCTTAGCAAGCTACTTGTATCAATGGGGCCAATCAAGGTAATAAAATCAAAATGTTTTAACTCTTAAAGAAGAATTAAAGTCATATTTATGCAAGAGGAGGCAAAAAGAACAACAACAAACGATAAAGAAAACAGAAACTGGATATTAAGGAAATTTTTATTGTGTTAATGAGAACAGCAAAAATATTTTTATGGACGCAAACAAAACAAAAAAAAATATATGACACACTTCAAAGTAATGCCACAGAGCAACTGAATACAACAATTAGCAAAGATCAAAACGAATGACAAAAAATTTAAACAAATGTAAATAAAAAAATAACTAAAATAAATGAAATTCAATGAAACAAAAATTAAATATAATAAAATAAAATAAAATAAAATTAAAAAACATAAAATAAAATAAAATAAAATAAAATAAAATCAAAATAAAATAAAATAAAATAAAATAAAATAAAATAAAATAAAATAAAATAAAATAAAATAAAATAAAATAAAATAAAATAAAATAAAATAAAATAAAATAAAATAAAATAAAATAAAATAAAATAAAATAAAATAAAATAAAATAAAATAAAATAAAATAAAATAAAATACAATAAAATAAAATCAAAATAAAATAAAATAAATTAAAATAAAATAAAATAAAATAAATTAAATAAAACAAAAAAAAATATTATAAAAAATTAAATAAAAAAAAATAAATAAAAATAATAACGTAAAATAACATACATAAAAAAACATAAACATAAATAAAATAAAATAAAATAAAATAAAATAAAATAAAATAAAATCAAAATAAAATAAAATAAAATAAAATAAAATAAAATAAAATAAAATAAAATAAAATAAAATCAAAATAAAATAAAATAAAATAAAATAAAATAAAATAAAATAAAATAAAATAAATTAAATAAAACAAAAAAAAATATTATAAAAAATTAAATAAAAAAAAATAAATAAAAATAATAACGTAAAATAACATAACAAAATTAAATAAAATAACGTAAAATTCAGGTAAGAAATATAACACAAAGAAAGATATAGTAAAATTCAATGAAATTAATAAATATTCTTATTACTAAAAAATAAAAAAAAAACAAATAGAACGAACTATGTAACTACCTTCATCAAAACGGCCTTCATTAAAAAGGCAAAGTCGTAGGGGGAAGTGCTTTGAAACCTGTCTTTTTCAGGCGGGAATTACTGATCTTGGCGTAGTCCTCTTCTTACCCAACCTAGAGCTGGCGACACTAGTGAGATAATTACCTTAGGTAATCAGCCATGTAAACTTCTCTACTAGGTGTCGCTTTACGGTTCCCTTATCACGGAGCTTAAACTTGTGACGGACAGCACTCATTGATATGAAGGAAGTATCCGTACTATTCCTTAATGGAATGTTCAAAATTTTATTTTTACAGAAATAGAATTTCTAAAATGTTGGTAAAATTTTATTATAAAATAGGTTGTCAAAAATTCATGTTGTCATAATTTTTTTGCTATAATTTTATTTTATTTTTTTTTTTCCAACAAAAGTTTTTGGGACATTTTCTTCAGTTTGATTTGATTGATGATGAATTCGAAGAAATACAGTCATATTGCCTATTGACTTATTAAGCTTTAGTTTACTAACTTCAGATGTGGTTGCGTAGACACTGATGATGCAAAACGCATTGAGTGGTCAAATTGAGACGGATAGCAGTAGAAAACACCTAAAAATTCCATAAGACAAGCTCAAATGATCATAACAATTCGTTTTAGAGTTTAACTGCCATCGTTTGGATTACATTTGAAAGTCATAATATACTGACTTCAAATGAGGTCACGGAGCAGTGTTAACAGCAGAAAACACCCTCAAACCTCTTTTGTTTAATCAAAAACCCCGTTTTGGGCATTAACAAGCATGGTAGTCCCTACTATATAAAAAAAAAAATAGTCGCGGAGACACTGATGATGCAAAACGCATTATATGATCCAATTGAAGCGGTTAATATCATAAAACACTGAAAACCCTCCAAAAACTTATTTTGTTTGATCAAAAACCACGTTCTTGGGATTAAATGGCATCGTGGGGACTACAATACGAAAGTCATGACATACTGCCTCTATGCCAGGTCTTGAAAACTTTGATGAAGTAGGATACATTGGGTGACAAAATTAAGGCGATTAACACCAAAAATTACTTGTTCAAAATGCCCCTTTTCAGGCGTTTACTGACAACGTAAGGATTACAAAATGATATGTAAGGTTTAATGATTCTCAGCTAGGTCGTGGAGACACTGATAATGTAGGATACATTGGGTGGCAAAATAAAGGAGCGTAACAACATAAAATACTGAAAAGCTCCACAAAACTTTTTCAAATTTGTTCAAAATGCCCCCTTTTTTAGGCGTTAAAAAGTGATATCGTAAGGACTATAAAGGGAAAGTAATGGTACACTGACTCTTAGTAGGGTCAAGGAGACACCGATGATGCAAAATGCCATAGTTGGTCTATTTAAGGCGCACAAATCACTTAAAACCCCAACCATCCTTTTTGTACGTCAAAATGTTTCAAGGATTATTGTTTTCTGTGTAAATGTATAGCACCGCTCTAAGAATGAAGGCTCTGTACTAAGAATAAGGCTCATTGTTTAGTGTTGACCAAATGTAGATGTAGGTTAAATATCATTAATTAAAGTTTTCATTGCTGACGCACCTACTTTACTTAGCCGAAGTGGATCTAAGATTCCTTGAATTCTAGTATCTTCAAAACAAGGAACATTTTTTCTATTTTCGATTATAATTATCCAAACACAAATCCTTTCCACATTTTTCATTTATCCAGTTATCTGTTTATGACCACTTTTTTAGTAATCCTTAAAAAACTGTAAAATCTTAACATAGGAAAAATAAATTGAAATGCCATATTGAACATTTGTTAGACATATCTTTTTTGACATGGACTAATCAACAATGCCAAAGCTGGAAAAATATAAAGAAAGGAAGACACAAATGTTTTGCTGAAACTTCCTTATAAATTGATTGCTTTTCATGCCAAGTAGTTAGGACAGTTTTTTCAAACATTTCAAATAAATTGAGTTTCTATAATTTAATTTCCTATATTACTTTTTTTTTGCTTAGCAAATACACCCACAAACACACACAGTTAAAGCTTTGTACATATATGACATATCTGTTAAAGGAATACAAATACCATTGTCTGTACTACAGTCTCGGAGTGAATGTCATAAAATTCTATTCCTTTTCACCGCTCAGCCATGACGTACGTTGAAAAGACATTCTTTGACAGTGGTGGTGAAACATGAAAATCCTTTTCCATAACCAGGTCTCTTGATCTGGCGTCAACTTTAACTTTCCTAGCTATGACCAAAGAATACAACCAAGGCAATGATGAAGAAACAGAACAAGCTTAAAAAAAATACTGGCAGCAGAATATCCCCCAATCATGTCAAATCTCTTTAAACAAACTGCCTATCATTGTCCATTACTGTTCAAGTTATTCTATGCCATGCTTTATTTGGGGCTTTGTGGGCTATTGCTGTTTTTTGCCGTCCTAGTCTTGACTTAAGTGATATACGACATCCAACCATATATGCTATTTTGGCTGACCAAAAACAGTCTCCTCCCACACTATCTTAACATTGGCATTAATAGCTGGGCCGCAAAGAAGATGTAGGAAAAATCGTAGGCAATAACTTTGATTGAGTCCATGCAAAATGCTAAGGAAATGTTCGTTGAATGTTAAAGAGAATCAAAAAAAAAAAAACTGAAAACGTTGTAGGAAATGAAAATGTTTCCCAGGATTTACTCTTGTTTAGTTGCCACTACTGAGATAACAAATAAAAAAGGAGTGTAGGGGAAATGTCTCAAGAAAAGCCCAGATATATGGTGGATTTTAAGCTTATTAAAATCGGTAAAATCGGTCATTGAAAAGAATTTGCCATAATTTTCGAAAATTCCCACACCTAACTCATAAGTATAACGAAAATTGTGGGATATTGCGATTAAATGCTAATGTTTGTCCTTACTTTAATGGTTTCATAAACTGTAATGAAAAATTTCATTAAATAAAAGATTTTTCACTTGATATAAAGTAATTTCGTCTTAAATGGTAGTTATACAGATATTTTAGACTGTCTTAAAGACAACATATTTTAATTAAGGTGAATTTATCGTGATTCCGGGAAAGCGATTTGGAAAACTTTAAATTTTGCAACTTTTTAAATAAAAATTTTTTAGTTGAAGATTTTTTAATTGACATTAAGTATTTTTTATCCTAAACAGCAGTGTAATGGGTTCTCAGCCTTATATTTCAGACAAAAATCTATGAAAGAAACTAAAACTTGACTTTGTGAAAATGATTTGATGAACTTTATTTCAGAAGGTCCGATTTTCAATTTATAAAGAATGTTTTACTTGATATGAAGAAATGTGAGTTTTAAGATCTCCTGTCTTAGAACATAAAATCTTTGAGTGGAGATAGAATTATTTTTGACTTCGAAAAAGGGACATTATTTTACCTAAGCTAAAAGAAACTGAACTGAATAGGCTTACAATTAGCAGCATCCTTGAATAATAACCAAAATATTTAATTTTTACTATTCTTGTTTGTTTCTTTTTAGAGACGAGCTCAATGATCGGGGATTGCAAATGGAAAAGGAAAGCCAAACTAATCGTCTTTGATTAGAAGACTTTTCAACCATATTAGGTGTGATGGAATCAAGGGCCGTGCGTTGGTATGTTGTATTTGAATCGTATTAATTGCGAAAACGCATCTATGATACATTTACCACATTAACCACGCTCGACAACCCTGTCTATTAGCTGTACTTTTCCCAATGCATGTGTTTTGTGTTTTTGGCAGACTTTCTTCCTGTGTTAATTACACTACTTCAATGGTACACATGATTCTGTGCATCTGTTGGAAGTTATATTGATGCCTTCGAACGCTAGACAACGGCAACGGCTCTCGCTGCCGCTCTGTGCGCCCAGTTTCGAATCCCGGCCGGGCTCTGCCGAATTTGCTCAATGATCGGTGATTGCAAATGGAAAAGGAAAGCCTAATTAATTTCTAGTAATGTTTTTTGTTTTTAAACGTACGGAAGCAAATGCCATATGATGATATAGTGTAAGTTCATATAAGATGCTAATACAAGCAATCTTGATTTATTTGTATGAAAATGCCCTATCTTTCAACTTATAAAGGAAGAATTTCCTTTGTTGAAAGATTTTTTACTTGAAATTGGAAATTTAGCCAAATTAATGAAAGATTTTTGTTGAAAGATATTTTACTTGAAATTGACAAATTTTTATCTTTAATGTTAGTACAATAGGTACTTTGTCTTAAAGACAAAAATCTTTAATTGGAGATAAGCCTATCGTTGACGTCGGTGCCTGACACTGAAAAAGCCTGGTGTGGTGGAAGATCAGCTGGTAACATAAGAAATATTGATTACTTATTGCAAAAATGCCATTCTTATAAGAAAAAAAAATTATGTGAAAGATTTTTTTCATTGCTATCAAAAAGTTTTTATTATAAATATTAATATAATAAACCCCTAACTGTACGTATTTTTTAAGACAAAAATCTTTTAATAATAATAATAAAAATAGCGTCGAAGACTAGAAAATTGATTTTAGGTACAGGACAGGAATAGAAGCATTCGTTTTCACATGTTCAAGAAAAAGATCTTCACTTTTAACACATCTTTTTTATGTCTAAGATGACATGTGTAGTCACAGAGACACAGATGATGCAGGACGATGAGGTTACACAAGAAAACTTGAATATTGAAAAAGAAAAATCCGCTTTGAGTTTAATGTGGTCACAGATACATTGATGATGCAAACCTCATAGGTCCACCATCCAAGACGGCTGGCTAATTTTCGTTTATAAATTCCCATTTTACCATTCTTGCGAATAAAGTGCTTAAAGAACTAGCTAGACTGATTTTAAAATTGGGTGCCAGAGGCACTGTTGAAGCCGAATAGCCCACGCATGCACAAAATGCTCCAGTTCTAACCCTTCTTCATCCAACTATTCCTCTCCCTTGAAAAATAAAACCCATCTAATATTCTACAAAGCCCAAAACTTTTCTTGACTTCCAGACATTGATAAAATCATCATGGCCATAGTACAACTATACATGGAAGTTTTTCAACTCAATCCATACATGTTAGTGAATGCGCTTCTAGCAGTCTCTTGGCTGGTACTATGGTACAGCTCTCCTATGTGGGTTGAGGAAAATGAGCCTTTGGTGCTGTATATATTGTATTAGTGAGTCTTTTTGGGAAAGGAGAGAGAGGAGTAAAAAATCTATTCAATGATTTTTGCTTCAAAGTGATTGGTACGCACGACATCGTTGGTAAGTTCGTATGATTTGGCGGTGTCTAGGCGAATATACCGTACCATATTCGTTGTGTGGTTTACCCATACCTTCCCTAATGATACCGCAATGATGATGACGATGATGGCTAGCTGCGCTTTGGGGCTTACAGTTGCGTTGCAAAGGCTCTGGGTGCCCCATTGCTGCATGCCTGCCACATGGACTAATAACAATCCACTTACATGTGTATAGATGAAAGACTATTCACAGGTATGGCGAATGCATATGCGAGTTGGGTATATATAAAAAGGCTCTTTAGAATCACATTATAGAAAATGCCAAACAAAACTTCAACTTCCTCAACAACAGCAACGATGACGACCAAACAACTCCTACTCCTTTAAGCTTTATCTATGGGGTGGAGAGAAAAAAAAAACGACGTAGCTTGGAAAAAATGAGGAATAAATAAAATGTATGGGCCAACTTTTAGGATACCAAATGCATATGCACGCAATCGCGTTTTAGCCATTTTCATATACCACAAACAAAATGTATTTTCCCCCCACACACATATACTATCCAACGCACACAATGTGTTGGCTGCGTTGGGATAAATAACTTTAGATAGCTTTAATATATGATGTTGTGCCTTGTACCTCAGGTTCCTGGCTATATTAAGAGAAATTGCCTAAAGAAATGAATTTTCCAGCAATTTTTTTTCCTTTTTGTATCCCACAACACTACCAAAGGGGGCAAAATGAGAACTTTGTATGGTATAAAATACCTGACAAAGGGGCGAGTAAGCGTTTATGCTCGCTGTGTATATTGTTTGCCTAGAATTACTTGCAAAAAAATGAAAAATCCAACTTCAGTCAAATAATAATCGTCTATAGATGGCAGGCATTTGAAAGCAACGCTTTTTGCGTGGATAAATACTTAAAAGGAAGTATTATTGTAAAGTTTTTCTGTGTATGTATGTAGCCCGCTGGAGGAGTTTTAACAATTGTATTTTTTTGCCTCCACATACATGTATGGGATAGTATTGATTATCTTGTTGTATGTGCAGTTGTTTGGCAAAATTGTGAGATAACAAAAGAACAAAGGGCAATGGCGATATAAAAGGCCAAACGATGCCTATAACAAATTGAATATAAACAATTTTTTGGAGGAAAACTTTACGAGCTTTAAAGGCTTTTTTGATTAAAAAAGATCAAATCAGGAAATGCGGGTTTCAAAGGAATGCAATTAATGTAAAAACAAAGAAATTAAGGTTTAAGGAACCTATCTGTGAAAATTGAAGCATTTATTTTTAAAGAACAAAAAAAATATCAAATTCTTATTTTAGTGTTTGTTCTAGCTAGAAGGAACTTTTTTTTGGCCCAACGATGAGTGATTTCATAACATAATACAGGCATTATGGGGACTGTATTTGAACATGGCAAATCGTTTCGAAAATCAAGTTGTCAATGACTAATCATATCATTGTCTCATATCTTTAAAGATGGTTAGTACCAGTAGAAGTCAATTTTTTTCCTTTTGTGGAACTTGTTGTAGCCGCATAATTTAGAAAATAATCCTTGTGGAGTCCATTTGAAAGACTTCAAATATTTTGTACCATATGCTTGTAGTGTTACCACAAAATGTTTCAAAACATAATAAATGCAGGTTAATTACGATCAAACTTTAAAGATCACAACAAAATTTTGCAATACTGGTTGGTTCTAGTTCTTAACAATCTTCTTTTCTTGTGAAACTTTTTTTTAACGCGAAGTAAGGAAAACTAACTTAGTGGAAACTACTTGAAAGATTTTAATTATTTTTTACCATATGCTTTGAACATAACTACAATACAAAAGCGCGATAAGTGTGGGTTAATTAGAACCAATTTTTACTTTGTGGAACATGTTTTTGCAGTACCAATTAGGAAATAAATCTTATTTTGAAATTTTTTTTTGTCGTAAATCGTCATATTTTTTTTGAGCCGACATATATAAATTTATTTATCATTTTGGAAATAGTTTACAAAGGTTTAGTTTATAAAAAAAACCATAATGCGTAAAATCGCTTTATAAATACCACAAACTTTAAACATAGCTAAAACATTTTGCAATATGTGGTTAGTGCTAAAAGAAAACACCCTTTTTCTCTTCTGTGGAACTTGTTTTTGTCGTATTGTTTAGGAAAAATTTCGTGTGGAACCTATTTGGAAAACTTTATTTAATGTTGACACTTGAATGACCAAGCTATTTTTAAATACATTTTTGTCTTAAGGCCAGTACTATATTCGGATTTCGCGTTGAAACACCATATAAAAAAAAAACAAACGAAAAAATTTGCCGAAACGTGTTCGTTTCGTCATAACTTTTTTTTTCATCTAGGGAACATTTACATTTCGGGGCGCCCATTGAGAGCACAACCACAGACGCTGTACAACAAGTCATTTTCTTACGCGAAATAAACGCGATCGCCAAATTTCTAATTGTAACTGAGTGTTCATTAGTGTTTGTAATGCTGCTCACATGTATTTACTTTGGGTGGAAAAAAATAAAGTGTTTGTGGATGCATAAATGAGAAAGTATTTTTTAAATATACATAAAAATATATTTTAAAATGTTCGAAAAAGCTATACATCCAAACAGTCATTAAAAGCACCATGCGATTTAAAATGACCACAAATTTATGGCAACTTTGAGAACAAGCGAAGAACAACAGTACTTCTTTTAGTGGAACTTATTTTCCACTTAAAATTTAGGATACTATACTTGTGAAGCCCATTTGGAAAACTTTCAAATTCTCAATTTCTGTTTCTCAGTCTCTTTGAGGTTCAATTAACAAATTTTATCATATTTACCCTATCCTTCAAATACCACCACAAGGTATTGCAAAAATTGGGTACTTCCTACGTACTGCAATCTTTTTTCCTTTTTTGAAATTTAAATTCAAAATGCACTTTAAGAAAAAATCCATCTGGCATACGTTTAATGAAATTATATCAAAGAGAAGCCTTAAAATAACATCGATGTTTATCTAGTTTTCTTTGACAATGCAGTGCTAAGCAAACTAGGAAATGAAGAAAAGTGTGCTTGTACTTTTTAGTCTCGTTTACTTCGTAAACCAAAACAATGTTTTTTCTTAGGGCATAAACAGCATAGGGATTATTTTCTAAACGACATGGCAAACTCATGTTCCACAAATGAAAAATTTTGTTCTATTTTTCAGGGCATTAGGTAATTAAAGATTTTTTCAAAAATGTGATAATCTTTGATGGCTAGATAAATGCTACAATGTCTCATACCAGAAAAAAACAAATAATAGTCTTATTATACCCACCACCGTAGAATAGAGGGTATATTCATTTAGTCATTCCGTTTGCAACACATCGAAATATCAATTTCCGACCCTACAATATTTCGGATCGTCGTAAAATTCTAACACGATTTAACGATGTCCGTGTGTCTGTCCGTCTGTTGTTATCACTCTACAGCCTTAAAAAATTAAGATATTGAGCTGAAACTTGGCACAGATACGTCTTTTTGATGCACGCTGGTTAAGTTTTTGAACGGGCCAAATCGGACCATATTTGGATATAGCTTCCATATAGACCGATCTGTTCATAAAGGGTCTGAAGCCCATAAAAGCTTTATTCATTACCCGATTTCGCTGAAATTTGAAACAGTGCGTTGTTTTGACCCTCCCGATATCCGAGTTTAATATGGTTAAGGTCGGACTATATTAAGATATAGCTGCCATATAGACCGATCTGGCGATAAAGGGTTCAAAGCCCATAAAAGCTTTATTTTTTATTTTTTGATTTTTTGAATTGTAGTGTAATTAGGAGGTAAGAAAAACGCTAAAGGACAGGGTTTTCCAAATATAATAATCCCAATTAATCCCATTTACTTTCTAAAATGGTTTGAAGAAGTCAAGTTCCACAAAGGTAGAAAGAATGCCAAGGATTGTAAATAATCACCACCAGAAAAATTGTCTACTTTTATTCCACTACACTTAGAGTAATAAAAGATTTGTGGTCGAATTTGAATCTTCGATAGCCAAATCTAACCGAAGTCCTATAAATTTTGGCTAAAATATTTAAATGCGAACGCCATATTTGACATTCATAAAAAAGGTGTTTAATGGTTACCAAACTCTCGTTTGTGGAACTTGTATACATTATGTGGATTGTGAATGATTCCATGTGGAATCGATTTGGAAAATTTCGCCTTTTTTGATAAAATAGATGACATTTTGTAAAAATTTTTTAAGTTCGTTCTAAATAGGTTAACTTTGAAGAAGAAGAATACCACACGAATGACCTTTGAACGAAGCCTAATGCAGAACCCAGTTGGAAAAGATTATGTGCTCGTATCAAATTTGGTTTTTTTTTTTTTGCTTTTAACTTAATAAAACGAAAGTAGTAGAAAGTATATCCATAGTTTCATATAGTTCCTTGTGGATACTTATAAGTAAAACATTTAATTAAGATTTTAATAAAGCATAATTCTACATTTTAAACATAACACAGTCTAAAAACAATAGCTTTAAAAATTATTTTGAAAAAAAAAAGAATTTAAGGTATTGCTAGTTTTTTTTGTTTTTCATTGAATTTGAGCATTTAAGGAGCATTTTGATTTAAAATGCCTGCTTCATTACACAACAGCAGCAAAAGCATCACGTAAGACCAAAACAACACCATGGCTCTTTAATCACTTAGGCAATTAACAACATTTTGAGCATTTCTAGCATACCGAAGCTACCTTTGTTTGTTGGAAAATATTTCTAAGCACATTCTTTGATGAAGGAAAACAAGGTAATTTTTCTTCATTCAAGCATAATTGCCAAAACCAGCATTCTCATCACCTCAACCTTAAATTGGCTGGCTGGTTGGGTTTCCATAGAGTTCCTACCTTCTCTACTGCACGAAAAACAATTCCCATTCGATGACATTTCATAACACTTCACTCAAAAAACAAAAATTTTCACTTTCGATCAAATGAAGATTCAGCAGGTGTGGAAGTGTGTAAGAAACCCCTCTGGTGCATGTACACACACTCAAACATAGATTGTCATTAATTCATTTGTTAACTGAGGTTAATTGCTTTAAATTAATTATTTATTTGTCAACATAAATAATAAAATAACAAAAAAAAACCCGTAGGAGGAAGAAATTCAACCATGCGAATCTCTCGAGAAACGGGTAACCATATAGACAAAAAATGTTAGGGAAGTGTGAGAGGTTTCTTTTTTTTTTTGCAACCAAGAGTGTCGTCTCTGACATAGAAAACCCACAGGAATTTTTTTTCTCTTCCTCCCTTTGATAACTTTTAGCCTTACCTTACGTTACCTTAGTAAAACAGAAATATCATGTACAATTCACATGAGGACTTAAAGAAATACTTTGGTTTACTTAGTGCCTTGAAGAACACGAACCCAAAGGTGGGTGGACTATAACTGTAGCCATACACTGCGAGTGTGATGAGATTTTTTTGCTATTTTGGGACGCTGGTAATGGTGGTGAAATTTCTGTGTCATATGGGTAGGTTATGCTTATGGGCAATAAATATACTATGTGATGTTTGAAGAGCGAGGTAGGGATATTCAAGGGTAGGGCAAAAATAAAACAAAATTGTTTGCATGTTTTTGCCAGGATACGAACCTAGGCGTTTGGAATTCGTATAAGGTGATCCCCGGCGTATCCAAGAGGTACTCAAAATTTATAAAAGAGTATCTTGGAGGACCATTTGTTCATCATTCTTATGGTAATCTTGCTAGAAAAACCAAAACAATGGAAAAACAATTTCAAAAAAGGCAAAATTGCTCTAAACGACGATTTTTTAATCGAAACCAGGCGTTCAGTATCATAATGGCGGACATGCTGACCTCTGAGCTATGGTGGCCAAAAACTTTGCAAAGTTATCTCCAGGGACCAAATTTTTACTTCAAATTATTTGCTGCTTATGTTTCGAAGGACCACTAAAATTGAGTATGATTTTCAAAGGATTGAAAATATCACAAATGTTCTTATCCTTCCTCGTTTATTTCCTACCTTGTATCCATGAATTTATTTTTACATATGCCAAAGTTGGTTTACTTGGAGAATTGCGTGCAGCATTTGTGTCTTGTTTTGATTCTTGGGCTTCCTTAACTGTCTTTTTCCCCTCTTAACCGCCGGTTTTATTTGTTTGCTTGCTATGCTCAGGAACAAATCAGCCACAACACGAAGCATGAAGTAACAAAAGCAAATGTTTGGTGATATGTGTATGGAGTGTGGGTTGCCAAGGCTTTTCTTATGTCGTCGTGCATGTGTGGGACTAGACTCTTTGTGGATGTTTTTTTGCTGTACTGTTGTTTAAATATATACATCAGCAAGGATTGCAAGAAAAGTTAAATTTATGTTTTTGCGTGCTCTATTGGCACGCACATGTGCCGACAGTGATTGGAGTTCGGGGTCTATGTCTGAGACTGATTTTTAAGAAAAAGAAAAACAAAAACATTTTTTTCTATGGCAATTACATTCTGTTTAAAATTGTTTAGAAATTTTCTTAAAGCCTTTACTTAAATCTTTGTGCTGTTTGTGCAGAATTCCTTCTAGTACATTTTGGCAACAGTTGAGACCACATTTTTTCCCGGCATGGATATTTGGCTTTGAAACTTTAGGCCAACTTATCATTCCATGTGGGTGCTCCAACAATTTTTTTTTTGCCTTAGTTCGTTAGTAAGAGAACTGTTGTTGTTTTTACCAAATCTCTAGCACACATGTTTTAATCATGTTGCTACATAGGACTGACATGTTTTTTGTTGCTGGTTGATGTTCCTACACCAAGAAAGAGTTTGTTAGAGTTTTTGGCCTGGTTGTCCAAAAAACTCCTCAACCTTAGAATCCAATGGCGATGGTGGTGAAGAAAGAGCATTATCATGGCCTGCAGCCTTATGCAACTCACACATGCTCAACACCAACGTCAGCCACAGTTTCATCATCATTCTCGTCCTCAAATGGCACCAAAAGTCTTGTCTTCATGATTTTGTAGCCTTGTACCTTTTAACTGACTGCTGTTTGATGCCTGAAGTGTTTGCCTGCCTGCCTGCCTGTCTGACTGACTGGCTGGCTTAAATGCCATGTTTTGGGCCATTCACAGCCTTGTGTTAAGGCTCTGGCTTTTGTGTTCTCCTTTCAGCTCTCTCTTTAACTTCCCGCTGCTGCTCTTTACCTTTGTAATTTATTTAATTTTCAATGTTTTCCTGCCTTTTTAGTCGTTTAGGATAAAAAGGTTGATGCTGATGCGTAGGTGTTGCTGTTCCACGCTACATGTTTCTGGGGCTGCAATTGCTGTTGCAACACAACACAATTCCATTCTTTTTAGTCTTTAGTATGTTGCGCCATTGCATGTGGGGGTTCCTACTGATGCAAAAAAAAAAAAACAAACGGTTTGCCTTTGCTTTGCAACTGCTGATCTTTAATGCAAAAGTTTTGCCCATAAAATGGTTGAGACCATTCTACTGGGAGACTTCATTATTGCGTGCTCTGATCTTTGGAGTTGTGTTTTAATTAAAATTGAATCTTAGGTCTCGTTTCTGTTGCCTTTTAATTGCGACACCATTAAGCGTAGCACTGCGTACAAATGATTTATAATGACTTTGATTTATGGCGCATAAACATCAAGCGTTGGTTTGCTGCAAAAAATACAGAATCACAAGCATAAATAATAAGGATGTGCCAAGATATAGTCACTCAACTGACACGAAAGAATTTCACAAAGTGACCCACCCCTCACACACAAGGTAAGATGGAAAAAAGCAAAAAACAACTTAGGTGAAGATCAAGATCATATCTAAGGCTTATAGGCCATAGAACTGAAATACATGCATCAATGTAAAGTTTTTAAACAAATCTAGAAAGTATCTAAGCATGTCGTATCCCTTGCTCATGGCCAAACAGAACCCCTTAAGCCCCCCTTAGCCTAGTTTTTGCCAACCCTGACAAAAAACCAAGATGAAGTAAAAAGAAATAAAAAGAAAAATGTTTCAGAAAGCGTTAAGCGATATTGAAAATATTTTGCCTAAAGGAGGTTATAATGGCATTCTAGTTTCATAGATGTAGCAATCGGGTCGCCTTCAAGTTGCTTAATAGCTGGCGATTTAGCAGTCAAGTCTTCAATGAAAACTGAACGAATATAACCCATTAAAGCATGATCCCCGATTTGCTTATCTGATTTTGATAAAATTCGTTTAAGTTTTTAAATTTTTTAAATTAAAAAAAAAAAACAAAGAATATAAATAATTTTTTAAAACAATTGTTTTGTGTTCTTTTCTACCCCGTAGTCATTTTTGGGTTATAGTAAAACTCCTGCTGCTCTCGCCTTCATTCTTGAAGTCTTCACAGCAGAAATCCTGCAGCTTGCAACCTTGTCAACTCTGTCATGAGTCATACGTTGAGTACGACTTTTGTTTCAGCCAGCAAAACGATTGACCTCTTCTAGCTTAGGTTAATTAGAAGAGATCTTTGCATACCATGTTCGTCAGACAGCTTTGCTATGTTTGCTATTTGCAAGATTTTTTTGGATGTTGTAAGGACATCGAGATGGGAGAGGAAAGCTTGTATGAGTTTTGCTTTGGCTTCTCTCCTCTTTAAAAGATTCGCCTGGATTAAGAGTGTAGACATTAGCAATTATATTAAGCGATAGGAACTAAAAAGCTAGATTGTAATCTAGCCTATTCTAAACCACGGTACTGAAAGATTCCTCAATGCTGTTTTAAAAACTCAGTTATTTTTATTGGTTTTTACTTTATTTACAGGGCTGCAAAAAAATTTTAAAGAGTGTTTCAAACTTGCTATTTGGCCACGAGACTAACATGTCTTCGGTTCAATGGGAAACGGAACCAAGCTGAAATTCCGTTTCCAATCAAGCTTCCGCCTCATCCAGCCAAACAGCCTGGGATTGATTTCGAAGCGACTACAGACACATGTGGTAAGAGGTAGTGGCAAAATAGTCTTCAAAGCTACCGCTTCCGTTACCTTTCAAGCTTCAACTTAAACCAAAGCAGCCTGGGATCGAAGTCCAAGCGACTACTAGCACGTGTTGTAGTAAGGGATAGTTTCTAGTTAACCTACAAAGCTTGCGGTTGGGCCATGAGACTACAAGCGACTAACGATACATGTGGGGCAAGTTTAAAATGTTGGTACTTAAACCTTTTGCTCCCAAAAAAAAATCTCAGGAATTTTGAAACCCTTAAAAAGGTATAATCTTATCAAACGATTTTTTTTATCTGAGACATACCACTACCGATTCATCAGTGTAAGGTAAAATACCATTTCCTTAAATATGAGGACGATCACAGAATGCGTAGGTTGGTACGGTTTAAACTTGGGGAAGTAAGTTGGCTTTAACTATCAGTACGGTAAGGTCACAAATGTTCTTGAAGTGTAAAAAGAAGATTATCGCCTTCTCTGAGGATGGCAAGATCTGTATCATTTGGGTGCCGGGCTATAGCGAGAGAAAAGTAGGCTTGCCAGGTCCTCAAAGCAAGAAGTCGGTTAACTCAATAATAAAAATCAGTCGAGATTCTCAAAGAAACAGACACAAGTCCAAATTAGATTTTTATAAAAAAAAGTAAAAAGGAAGTCCGGCCGGCCCGAATCCTGGGTATTTAACAACATGGAATCTGGTAAAACTTTTCCTTATTTTAAAGAATAATTAAGGCTTCTGGGAGCACAAGAAGTCATATAGATGCATTTTAGAGGAATATTTGTTTTTTTTAAGGACTAGGATTAATTGATGATAAGCTTATGGAGGCTTTATCTATTTGGCATGTAAAAGTATGGAACGGATCTGTCCCTTACATCATGAACTGTGTCCGACTAAGTAACATTATATTTACACTTCCCATTCGTTCATTCCCGACCAGAAGTCAGAAAACCATGTAAACTTGGTGAATGCGTATCCTTTCTGTGAACAATGAAAAATCGGTAGAACGATAGGGTGATCCCTATTGTGATAGACGGAGGCTATTAGGGAATGTAGGAAGGAGGTGAGTATGACTTTCGGTATGATTACGAGACGCATAGAACGACGCACTTAGGTTTTAAAATAATGAAACGTTAAAAAATTCCCATTCCCAAATATAGGACTCCGGGACCAAGGTGTAGATACAATACCAGATTTCAACCCACTTGGGTCCTTGAAGTCCATTCTAGGCCTACTCCTAGTCCTAAGATCTGCCGCTCCACAGAAAACCGACACTGATAATCAACCTCCTAGTGGATAACACGATTGTAGCTATGCTTGAGTGACTTTAATATTCCTTGCGTAATAGGTACCTATTACGAGATGCAAAAATATTCTTGAGGAGCGAAATAAAAATATGTTCGCTTTACTCAACGTAACTCTAATAAATAATAACTTTGGGATTTTGTTTTCAGCATGGGGTTAATTTTCGGTATTTAGAGCGCACAACGAACAGTCTTGGAGTGTAAGGAATGGTAAGTATAAGAATGGCACAATGTGCATCGTTTGGGTGCCGGGTCATAGCGAAAGCAGACGATTTGGCAGTGAAGGCCAAAGAACTGCCGTCAATAAACTTCGTTAACGCAGTACGAGTTAAGTGCGTGGTAGACGAACGCACATGTAGCACTGTGGATTAGCAAATCGGTCGGAGGATGGCGAAAATTCTATGAAGAGATCCGAATAGTGAGAAGAAGAGGTTATTACTGAAAGGAATTAAGAAGGAGGTCAGTATACCTTTCGGTATCATAACGGGACACATAGGACTACGAGCTCACTTATGGAAAATCGGTGAGGCAAGTGATAGCATGTGTAAGGCATGTGGGGAAGATGATGAGACGTTGGAGCATTTCCTATGTTATTGCCCGGCTTTCGCGGCTAACAGACACCGGTACTTAGGTGGGGACACAATACCAGACATGAACCAACTAAGGGGCGTTGTAAAGAAAACCTATAAGGATTTTATGAGTAGCACGGAATTCCTAACTTAGATTTTCTTTTTCGAAGTTGTTTTTTAGTATTTAGAGCACACAACAAGCCGATTATTGGCTTAGTTCCATGTCCATAGTAGCATGGGGCGGATTAGGATCCGCACCCTAACTTAATCTAGAGCGCACAATAAGCCGATTGGTGGCTATGGTATAGTTCCGCGATGGTATGAGGTGGAACATATCCCGCTACCTATTCTTCAACTTTGCCTAACCCAAGCTTAATGTGAGACCACATTTAATGGCACTTTTCATTAAAATTTTATCTGCGATTTGCCTAACAAAGAAATTAATCAAGAACAGTGATAGTTCAAAAATAAATATAGTACCAGACAAGAAACGAGTGTGACAAGGTATTTATAACTTAATTAGACCTCATACAAATTAAGAAATATAATAATTGTGTGTTTTTCCCTTGCATAGTCTTAATACTCCTCCACTTAATTTCAGTGTGGATTTACATAAAGAAAAAACAATATTTCATACCATAAATAGTAGTATAACTACAGGAAAATAAGCGAGAAAGGGGGGGAAAATAGGAAGAAATTACTAAACTTTAAACGGGCGACAGTTTAAGTGGAAAATTGCATTAGCACAGCGAGGGCACCCAGCAACGACACCATAGCGTTTGTAAATTGGAAAGCCCAGCATAAGACGCAGGCATGCCGAGGAACTTGCACCAATTTCTTTGTTTTTTTTTTTTTTTTTTTTGTAACAGCAAAAGTGTTGCGTTTGGCAAAATAGAGGATGACTCGAACACCACACTGATGATGACGTTGATGTCGTTTCGCTCATCATTTTGCCCCTGGCTCTTTAGTTACCATATCATAGCAGAGGCAGCAGTGTGTGCAAAACTCCATCAAACCAACACACGTTACATGGTGATTTGAAAATCTCTGCAAATTTGTTGTTAAAAGTCTTATTTATATTAATATACTGCAGCAGTCATTTAAATTGTATATAATTTACTTCATACGATGTGTCGCAAAGAAATAGAACGAACAAACAAAGGAAGGAACCATTATAGAGAGCGTGGCAACAGTAATAAACTCATGCAGGATTGCAAACCACAGTGTAGAAAACCTACGCAAAATATAAGTCATTTAGCTAACGTCATGCATTTATTAAAACCCCAGGAGGGACAAAAAATCTTGAAGATTACCAAAGGAATTTGAAAACCGCCCACAATGGACAATTGGTGAAATTATGTGATGCACATAAAGTATTTGGGAAATTCAAACCACGTTGTCTTAAAAAAGTAAAAAATAGAAACTCCTTAAATGAGCATACAAAATGTAGACGACAAAGGATGGATCAAAAGCAGAAAAGTATTTTGCAAATATAAGACAAGCTGCATACGTAAATCTAAATTCTCCGACTAAGAACATTTTGAGCGATAAAGGGGAGACTTCTCTTATATGAATCATAATACTGGTTGATATAAGAGAAATCTCCCGTTAAAAAGAAAAATTCTATAGTAAAGAGAAATAAATAGAAAAAATGTTTAATTAGCATACAAAGTTAAGACAAGGATTTTGCCTCGATGAGTCCACAATTGTTTTATAGAAAACATAAAAAAATATAGTACAACTACACAACACTAATTATACATTTTTCACTAACATCCTTTTGAAAATTAAAGAGAAATATAAAGAAACAAGTAAAAGCGTGCTAAGTTCGGCCGGGCCGAATCTTATATACCCTCCACCATGGAGCGCAGTTGTCGAGTTCTTTTCCCGACATCTCTTCTTAGGCAAAAAGTGATATAAGAAAAGATTTGCTCTGCTATTAGAGCGATATCAAGATATGGTCCGGTTTGGACCACAATTAAATTATATGTTGGAGGCCTGTGTAAAATGTCAGCCAATTCGAGTAAGAATTGCGCCCTTTGGGGGCTCAAGAAGTAAAATAGAGAGATCGATTTATATGGGAGCTGTATGGGGCTATAAACAGATTTAGACCATAATCAACACGTATGTTGATGGTCAAGAGAGGATCCATCGTACAAAATTTCAGGCAAATCGGATAATAATTGCGACTTCAAGAGGCTCAAGAAGTCAAGATCCCAGATCGGTTTACATGGCAGCTATATCAGGTTATGAACCGATTTAAACCTTATTTGACACAGTGGTTGAAAGAAAAAATAAAAAATAAAAAAGTCATGCAAAATTTCAGCCAAATCAGGTAGGAATTGCGTCCTCTAGAAGCTCAAGAAGTCAAGTCCCCAAATCTGTTTATATGACAGCTATATCAGTTTATGAGCCGATTTGAACCATTTTTTCACACTTGTTGGATATCATAAAAAAAACATGTCGTGCAAAATTTCATTCCAATCTGATAAGAATTGCGCACTTTAGAGGCTTAAGAAGTCAAGACCCAAGATCGGTTTATATGGCAGCTATATCAGGTTATGGACCGATTAGGACCATACTTGGCACAGTTGTTGAATATCATAACAAAACACGTCGTGCAAGATTTCATTCCAATCGTATAAGAATTGCGCACTCTAGAGGCTCAAGAATTCAAGACCCAAGATCGGTTTATATGCCAGCTATATCAGATTATGGACCGATTTGAACCATATTTAGCACAGTTTTTGGATATCATAACAAAACACGTCGTGCCAAAATTCATTCAAATCGGATAAGAATTGGGCACTCTAGAGGCTCAAGAAGTCAAGACCCAAGATCGGTTTATATGGCAGCTATATCAGATTATGAACCAATTTGAACCATACTTGGCACAGTTGTTGGACATCATAACAAAACACGTCGTGCCAAAATTCATTCAAATCGGATAAGAATTGCGCACTCTAGAGGCTCAAGAAGTCAAGACCCAAGATCGGTTTATATGGCAGCTATATCAGATTATGAACCGATTTCAACCATACTTGGCACAGTTGTTGGATGTCATAACAAAACACGTCGTGCAAAATTTCGTGCAAATCGGATAAGAATTGCGCACTCTAGAGGTTCAAGAAGTCAAGACCCAAGATCGGTTTATATGGCAGCTATATCAAAACATGGACCGATATGGCCCATTTACAATACCAACCGACCTACACTAATAAGAAGTATTTGTGCAAAATTTCAAGCGGCTAGCTTTACTCCTTCGGAAGTTAGCGTGCTTTCGACAGACAGACGGACGGACGGACGGACGGACGGACGGACAGACGGACGGACATGGCTAGATCGACATAAAATTTCACGACGATCAAGAATATATATACTTTATGGGGTCTCAGACGAATATTTCGAGTAGTTACAAACAGAATGACGAAATTAGTATACCCCCCATCTTATGGTGGAGGGTATAAAAAATGTAATTGGCCAACAAAACGTTGTAGAGAGCTGGGTATTTAGCCTGTAAAAATAAATGTTCCCACAAACATTCCAAAAGGTTCCTTAAAAATGTCGTCTGCATTATTGAGAGAATAATAACAGTTGAAAAGTTGTTCTGGTGTTCTCGCCGGGATTTACACACAGGCCTACAAAGGAATTTAACATGTTTTATAAAAAGTGTATTCAACATGATTCAATTTGCTTAACAAGGAGAACGTATGCTATTTTGAAAGAAATTGCATTTAGTTCATATACTTAGAATGGGTAGGAACATTTCCTTAATTTTTTCTTTATAACCCGCATAAAAATATTTAATTCACGTTCAAAAATACTCCCGGAATGTACCCTATAAGACACATTGCGCCTGTAGAGGGCGCTATTTTCATCCGATTGGGCTTAAATCTTGTACAATGATTTCTTTTATGACTTCCAACTGTCTTTATTACATTTGGTTTTATTCAAGCTGTGCATTGATATTACTTCTATATAAATCGATCTCTTGATTTTTACTCCTCATTTTCGTTTGAAATATAGGTGATGGGAAATTAACAACAGTATCGATAGTACTACCGATATTTTTTATAAAAAAAAAAATAACGAAAATATCGATTGTTGCCAGCTCTATTTCAAACACAGGCATAGACCATTTTAGGTAACCATGCTAACCCATAACTTCAATGGGCTACACATAGCCTGAATAAAGCAAAAACTTATTATATAACCCTACCCAATTATTTTTCCCCCATCACTTTATCAAAAATATTTAAGGACAGTTTAAACATCTTAAATTAAGGTTATATCAATACCAATCGCTTAATTCCCTTGATAATATGCCAAAACAATGTCAAAAACGAGATCATCACTCCTACCCTTGAAAGATATATTAATATTAATTGAAAACATTTAATTTTCGTAATTTTTGTTTTTTTTTTTTTTGACTCTTATTTAGCTTGTTGTGCGTCCACACCATGCAATTGTGAACATTTTGTTCTTCCTTCTTCTGCCGGGATAAGCTTTCACATAAAAATTAACTGTCATGTTTGATTTTGCTTATATTCCTCACATTACATCCATATGCATAACACAACTCTGGTTTGCCGACGCCGCCATATAGTCGTTGTATAGACAAAGCGCTTCAATAATGCCATGGCATAAAAAAACAGAAAAGTAACTGCGTGTCGGGCATTTTAAATTAGTTTTTTTCTCTCCTTTTTTCTTCAAACGCAATCGTGTGCATGTGGGCGACGGATCCTACAATATCTATGTAGCCTATCGTGCAATCCAGCCACGTTGATGATGTCGGATGATAATGATGACGGCGATCTAGAGGTTTTGCAAGCAACACTTCATGGCAGCACATTAACGCCAATCGACGACTATAGCAATAGAAAAAAATGCTGCTCAACCTTGTGTGGGGGAAAAAACGTTGTTAAAGTAATTTTTTCTTCGGGAGCTGGTGTCTAGTAACCATAATGAAAATGCCGATAATCAGAAGAAAAGAAAAACAAAACTTTTCAATAAATGACAATCTCTTTGATGGATAATGAAGTTTAAAACAAAAAAAAAAAAAAAAAACATAATAGGGGAAAAAACACCACTTTAATGAGATATGATAAAATAATACAAAAGATCGACCGAGAACAAGACCAAAAAATATTGTGTAAACGTTTATAGAATTTAAAATTTTAATTTTCAATTCAAGTCTAAGGAAAATATTTATGCCATTATCAGCTTAAATGATAGCAAAAGGAAAATAGTATAATTTGTGCTTAATAAGCCAATGAAAGCAGTTAAATTAAACAAGTAAAAGCGTGCTAAGTTCGGCCGGGCCGAATCTTATATACCCTCCACCATGGATCGCATTTGTCGAGTTCTTTTCCCGGCATCTCTTCTTAGGCAAAAAAGGATATAAGAAAAGAGATGCTCTGCTATTAAAACGATATCAAGATATGGTCCGGTTCGGATCACAATTAAATTATATGTTGGAGACCTGTGTAAAATTTCAGCCAATTCGTATAAGAATTGCGCCCATTGGGGCTCACGAAGTAAAATAGAGAGAACGATTAATAAGGGATCTGTATCGGGCTATAGACCCATTCAGACCATAATAAACACGTTTGTTGATGGTCATGAGAGGATCCATCGTACAAAATTTCAGGCATATCGGATAATAATTGCGACCTCTAGGGGTCAAGAAGTCAAGATCCCAAATCGGTTTATATGGCAGCTATATCAGGTTATGAACCGATTTGAACCTTATTTGGCACAGTTGTTGAAAGTAAAAATGAAATACGTCATGCAAAATTTCAGGCAAATCGGATAGGAATTGCGCCCTCTAGAAGCTCAAGAAGTCAAATCCCCAGATCTGTTTATATGACAGCTATATCAGGTTTTAGACCGATTTCAACCATACTTGGCACAGTTGTTGGGTATCATAACAAAACACGTCGTGCGAAATTCCATTCCAATCGGATAAGAATTGCGCCCTCTAGAGGGTCAAGAAGTCAAGACCCAAGATCGGTTTATATGGCAGCTACATCAGGTTATGGACCGATTTGAACTATACTTGGCACAGTTGTTGGATATAACAACAAAACACGTCGTGCGAAATTCCATTCCAATCGGATAAGAATTGCGCCCTCTAGAGGGTCAAGAAGTCAAGACCCAAGATCGGTTTATATGGCAGCTACATCAGGTTATGGACCGATTTGAACTATACTTGGCACAGTTGTTGGATATAACAACAAAACACGTCGTGCGAAATTCCATTCCAATCGGATAAGAATTGCGCCCTCTAGAGGGTCAAGAAGTCAAGACCCAAGATCGGTTTATATGGCAGCTACATCAGGTTATGGACCGATTTGAACTATACTTGGCACAGTTGTTGGATATAACAACAAAACACGTCGTGCAAAATTTCATTTCAATCGGATAAGAATTGCGCCCTCTAGATCGTCAAGAAGTCAAGACCCAAGATCGGTTTATATGGCAGCTATATCAGGTTATGGACCGATTTAAACCAAAGTTGGCACAGTTGTTGGATATAACAACAAAACACGTCGTGCAAAATTTCATTTTAATCGGATAAGAATTGCGCACTCTAGAGGATCAAGAAGTCAAGACCCAAGATCGGTTTATATGGCAGCTATATCAGGTTATGAACCGATTTAAACCATACTTGGCACAGTTGTTGGATATCATAACAAAACACGTCGTGCGAAATTTCATTTCAATCGGATAAGAATTGCGCACTCTAGAGGCTCAAGAAGTCAAGACCCAAGATCGGTTTATATGGCAGCTATATCAGGTTATGAACCGATTTGAACCATACTTGGCACAGTTGTTGGATATCATAACAAAACACGTCATGCAAAATTTCATCCCAATCGGATGAGAATTGCGCACTCTAGAGGCTAAAGAAGTCAAGACCCAAGATCGGTTTATATGGCAGCTATATCAAAACATGGACCGATATGGCCCATTTACAATACCAACCGACCTACACTAATAAGAAGTATTTGTGCAAAATTTCAAGCGGCTAGCTTTACTCCTTCGGAAGTTAGCGTGCTTTCGACAGACAGACGGACGGACGGACGGACGGACGGACGGACATGGCTAGATCGACATAAAATTTCACGACGATCAAGAATATATATACTTTATGGGGTCTCAGACGAATATTTCGAGTAGTTACAAACAGAATGACGAAATTAGTATACCCCCCATCTTATGGTGGAGGGTATAAAAAGAGCTATAAACAACTTCCAAGGTAATTGGTATTTATAGAAGCAGCTGTAGTAGCAGCAACTAGTGAGAGATTATAAGAAGGGGAGTTAAAATCGAATGCATGCCTTACAAGCAGGGCTGGCAGAAGTGAAGATTTTATGTCATTTTGACGATTTTTTGACCAAAGTTTGGCCTTTTTGACCAAAATTTGGCACTATATTAGATATTAATGAAAAAGTTCGTGAAGAAGTCGTTATTTCAATTTTAGAGATTCAATACCCTACCATTCTGAATATTTTGTCTTGAGTCAAGTTATCAGTGAAATGTTATCATGACATGAATTTGTACAAATTTTTAGTGAAGAATTATTGAAATTTTGTGTTTCAGGAAAATGTCGTTAAATTTTGTGTTAGGAGAAAATTGTATTAAAACTTTGTCTCTATAAAATATTTCATTGATATTTTATTTTTATAGACCGAGAGATCGGTCTATATGGCAGCTATATCCAAATCTGGACCGATCTGAGCCAAATTGAAGAAGGATGTCGAAGGGCCAAACACAACTCACTGTCCCAAATTTCGGCGACATCGGACAATAAACGCGCCTTTTATGGGCCCAAAACCTTAAATCGAGGGATCGGTCCATATGGCAGCTATATCCAAACCTGGTCCGATTAAGGCCAAATTGAAGAAATATGTTGAAGGGCCTAAGACAACTCTCTGTCCCAAATTTTAGCAAAATCGGATAATAAATGTGGCTTTTATGGGCTTAAGACCATAAATCGGAAGATCGGTCTATATGGCAGCTATAACCAAATCTGGACCGATCCGGGCCAAATTAACGAAGGATGTCGAAGGGCCTAACAAAACTTACCGTCCCAAATTCCGGTGACATCGGATAATAAATGTGGCTTTTATGGGCCTAAGATCCTAAATCGGCGGATCGGTCTATGTGGGAGCTATATCAAGATATAGTCCGATATAGCCCATCTTCGAACTTAACCTGCCTATGGACAAATAAAGAATCTGTGTTCAGCTCAATATCTTTATTTTTTAAAGATTGTAGTGTGATTTCAACAGACGGACGGACATGGCTAGATTGTCTTAGATTTTTACGCTAATCAAGAATATATATGTATACTTTATAGGGTCGGAAGTGGATATTTCGATGTGTTGCAAACGGAATGACAAAATTAATGTACCCCCATCCTTCGGCACTGGGTATAAAAAGAGGTACATATATAATTCCTTAAAAGGGACAAAAAATATAAAGCGACAAATAATGGTCAATTATACACTACAATTAGTTCAATTTTCATTAATTTGGGGTACACTTTTTTTGAGCATTAGAGAGTTGACAACTGCATTCTTCGTCTAATGCATGATAATCGATTAAAATTCCCAAATGATTGCCTATTGTCCTTTCCTTAGAAGCTCTCCACCGGCGCTTATAACTTAAAAAATATTTTAGAAGTTCTCCACCGGCACCCCTAAGGGTTTGAAAACGTGAAACAGAAATAAAAAGAAAAAAAAATTATGATATCAGCCCTTTTCAATCCTAGATAAATATTTCCAAATAAATACTCAAACCATGCCAAATTGGATCAAAATAGCATTCTTGGGGATCTCAAGAAGTCAAAGAGTTGCTTGGTACGATTAGTAGTAGCAAAAGTTGCCACTGTCTTCCTTTCCATAAATTTTCAACTTAAAAATCAATATTCTATGAACCACAGCGACCTCTCTTAAGAAGCTTACTTCAAATGGTTTGGACACCTACCGTTATCCAACCTACTAAAGTCGTTACAAGCTTTAGCGAGGTCTTCGGACGTAACCACTGCAACTCCTTGTGTACTACGGTTATTGCGAAATCGACTATGAAGAGGTATTATATGTGGCCATTTTTCTAACATTTTCTTGGCCCTTTCTAAATTTAAATCTTTAACAGATTCCCTTCTTCAATATTCACTAGTTATTCGCGTATGCTCTTGGCTAAAGCCACGAATAGTTAATTTATTCCCAAACACATGCCACTAGCCCAAAACTATCCAGATACATATTAAATATGATCCCTTGACATATAAAGAAAGACTACAAGCAAATTACATATAATGAAAAAGATACTTCAACAACATTTTTAAGAGCCTCCAGTGTATTTTTTTTTTAGTTTTTCTTCCACACATTTACAACATAAAGAGCAGCAGCCAACAACAGCTAAACGCAAATTTGCTAATAACAACAGAGGAGCAGAGAAAGAGAGCAGCATACATATACCTCCTTAAAAAGAAGCTAAAGCGGGGCCATCAAATTTTCTACACCAAACACCAGGCGAATGGCTAAGCTCACCTCGGTTTCTCCCTCTCTCTACCCCTATATACGTTAGATAACTATGAAGTCGATGATTTTCTAAAAAGATGCACTGCTGTGGTGGTGTTTACAGTTGTCTTCCACTCCTGCGGCTAAAGAGCCCTAAGCCCTACAGTAAGTGTGCTCGTTCAGCAGCAATTGGTTAGTTTTGTTTTGAGATTTTTGTTCGTTTTGTTTTTCCATGATTTTTTTCTTTTTGTTCGGTCCATTTTTGTTTTGTTCCTTTTTTCGGAGGCATGATGAACGGTTTTTGTTTTTTTTTCTTTTCTTTTTCGCTCTTCTTTTGTTTTAGTGTCTACAGGTTAATTTTCCCTGTCCTCAAGCGTATACATTCATGTGCACATATAAATTGCTGCAAGCGAACAAAAAAAGTGGTGTGCCCTTTGGTTTTCTTCTTGAACGTTTAGTAAGAGGGCTACTTAAATTGTTATGTTCTGGCGTTAACCAAAACCAAAAATCTACAACGGAGTGAAGAGAGATTAAGAGCCTGAAGCAAGTGTCAGAAAGTGCATTTGAGAATAAGCAATATTAAAATTTGCCAAAAAATTAAGGAAATATACGAAGAGTGTTGCTGTATGAAAAGAAGATTTCGAAAAGGAGATACAAAATTTTTAACAGGGTGAAACAGAAATCCTTTAGGACAAACATTTCATTTATATGACAACAAAAGTACTTTTTATTTTCGCAAAGAAATCCGACAGTGTCCCTAATTCGTTCCGAACCAAAATTCCTTACGGTTCAATCGACACGGAGTTCATACGTCCTTCAAAATTCTTTCTAAACTATCAGGAGAGAAATTAAAAAAAAAACCATACGGCATGACGTTCAGACATCGTTTAGAAATCTCTCCGAACTGTCGAAATAAATATTCCTACAAACAAACAGCGCAGAAACAGTTCAGAATACCTTCCGAACTACGGGAAGAAAAATTAAAAAAAAAAAACATACGAGAAGACAGTCAGAATTCTTTAAAAACTGCCGTAACAAAAAAAAAAAGAATTTGGAACGAACTCTGTAAGATCTTGTCGGAAGACTTCAGAATTTGTCCAGATTTGTCTGACATCAGACAGTTGGTTCGCTGGGTTGTTATCCAACCCTTTTGCGCCAAAAATTTGAGTTACGCCAAATGCACCGTTATTAGATCGGTATAAATTGTCGAAGCGATCAGCAAACGATTGTCGTAGTTATTTTCATACCCTCCACCATAGGATGGGGGTATACCAATTTCGTCATTCTGTTTCTAACTCCTGGAAATATTCGTCTCAGACCCCATAAAATATATATATTCTTGATCGTTATGACATTTTATGTCTGTCCGTCCATCCGTCTTGTCGAAAGCAAAATACCACTTCCAAAAATTGCAAACCGAGCAATAATTGCGCCCTCCAGAGGCTCAGAAATTTAAATTGGGAGATCGGTTTGCATGTCATATCAGGTTATGAACCGATTTGAAGCATACATCTTCGCACAATTGTTGGTAGTGATACACAAGACACCATGTGCAGAAATCGGATAAGAATTGCGTTCCATAGAAGCTCAAGAAGTCAAGACCCAAGGACGGTTTAAATGTCAGCTATATCAAAACGTGGACCGATTTGGCCCATTTACAAACCGACCTAAACTAATAATAAGTATTTGTCCACAAATTTGAAGTACCTAGCTTTACTCCTGCGAAAGTTAGCGTGCTTTCGAGAGACAGACAGAACGGACATGGCTAGATTGACTTAAAATGTCATGACGATCAAGAATATATATACTTTATGGGGTCTTAGATACATATTTCGAGGTACAACAAACGGGATGACAAAAATAGCGCACCCCCATCCTATGGTGGAGGATATAATAATTATATAAGATTCTTTAAGGCTGAATATTTTATAATTTGCCCTTTTTTTTGATAAAGATTCATTGCGATAAAAACAAAAAAAAAGTTTTACCTGAGGAAGAATGAGGAATAATTTTCAATAATCGATTATTTTACATACCTGAAAAGATAAAGAAAATGCAAAGTGTTAAAATTGTTATTAAAGTACTTTCACAAAATGCAAAAAAAGATTACAAAATAAATAAAAAAATAACTAATAATTTTTTAAGAAAGTGGAGACTGGCTGAAAAATTGTCTTTGTTATTAAGTTTCAGGTAAAAGAAACTTAAGGCTAATAATCAATTAAGGAATACATTTTCTCTTCTTTTAAGTAAAAATAAATAACAAAAAATTTTGTTCTGACATTTGCCTAAGATATTCCACCAAATAGGATTTTAACACCCTTGTTTGAATTTTGCAAGCAAATAAAATAATAAAGCTTTAATATTCAAATGTCGCCGCTAATCCTTTAAGCCCAGAAGCATTTTCCCTTGAACTAAGCCTTACACTTTTCATTTTCAAATCTCCAGGTCTTAACTATTCATGACCATTATAATCGTTTTTTGTTTTTCGATAATACCATTGACAAATAAAATATTATGGTTTGAAATGACAAAGGAGAATTCTCTATTGTGGTAGTAGCAGAAAAATTCTGACATCTGTCATTATTGCCGAATTTAATCTGCTTAAATCTCTTTACAAACACTTGCATTCAAAAACCACTTTTGGGAAGTAATCCCTTTTTGCCCCTTTTTCTTCCTTTGCTACTGCTGCTAAAGCTTGTCATTGGTGTCAACTGATGAGCTTAAGAGAAAAAATACAATGCCTTTGTTTTCAATCAACATTTGTAATTATCCCCTAAATGCACACCAAAAGCATTTGAGTGCGTGCAATGATGAACAGTATAAATAGACAAGCAAAGTGAGAAATGCCATTTTTTGACACCTCATAAACAGTTATGCTGCTCTTGTCCTTTGCTGGCAGGCAGTTAACGGGGTTGTTTACGTTTTGCAAAGGCCAAATATTGCCATAATCTTGTTTTTGTAGGCTCTGCCCGGGGCACCCTAGACAAGAGTCATGTACTGACTCGTTTACATTTAGAATAATTTTTGGTTGAATGATAAACGAACACCAAGTGGCTTTTTGACCACATGTCCGTTATAATTATCATCAAACTATGTTCTCTCGCCATTTCATTTACTGATGCCGAAACTATTATTATCCAAAATAATTGTTGCAGTCAACCAACCAACCAGTTATTGGGTATTGTAGTAGTAGTAGCAGTAGCTATGTATGTAGTATGTTCAAAGTAGTTGTTTTTAATCATAGTTAAACAAATTGGTGTTTACCAACCCCCTTGCTGAGATCAGCAGAAACGGAATTGCATGTGTTAGCCCACCCTTTGAGTTTGAGGTTTTTGCGGCCTCATATTTTATGAAATTTTGACATTTCATTGAAAATCTAGAAATGTTTTGTAATTAATTACAATCTTCAATATTCTACCCTCTTTATAATTCGATTTTTCCGTGAATATTTAACATATAAATTGATGCTGTGATATACAGTCAAACCTGGATTAAAGGGAATGAAAAAATTATAGGGAAAATTATACAGAGCGGAAATTTAAAATTTTAAAAATATTTTGTATGGAAAGTCGCAAAAGGAAACCAACTAAAAAAAGAGGTCAAAAGAT
This sequence comes from Stomoxys calcitrans, assembly GCF_963082655.1. Classification (NCBI taxonomy): domain Eukaryota; kingdom Metazoa; phylum Arthropoda; class Insecta; order Diptera; family Muscidae; genus Stomoxys; species Stomoxys calcitrans. The sequence goes on along the minus strand of NC_081552.1, from coordinate 50,202,596 downwards.
TTTTATATTAATATATACCCTATGTTATCATGGATCAAGGACGGTTAAATATATGTATTATATTTTATTTTTATTTCATTTTACCTTTGCAAAATGGGGTTAGCTTATCTCCATATGGAGAAAAAAAAAATTTTTTTTCATCGTTGGTTATCCTCTCCCATTGACTCCATGAACAAATGAACAAAGAAACTTCATGAAAAATAATGATCCACATTGTTATGAAATGATTTGTATACTGTTTGTGAACCTTTTAAACCTTTCAAATGTAAATTTGCCCAGCGATCAAAACAAATTACAAACTAACTATAGACATTTTCGATTTTCCCATTCGGCAAATTTGGCCATAAACATTCCATTAAAAAAAAACGAGGACAAACTACTTACATATCATTGAGTGCTGTCCAATTTAAGTTTAAGCTCAATGACCTCTCTTTTATAGCAGAATCCGAACGGCATGATGCAATGCAACACCTCTCTGGGAAAATTGTTTATATGGTTACTTATCGCATAGCAATAGTAGAGGAAAATATAATTTTTTCTGATGTTCTAGCCAGATTCAAACTTCTACCCTACGGTGGCCTTTCTTTCCGATTCTTAGGGTTCTAATTCTTTGTTTCACTGTATTTTCAAATGTGGTTTTGGTACATTTCACATAATAACTATTGGCGCCATATGTAATATTACATTTCATTGGGTGATATTACTTTTACTATGATGTTGCATCTGTAACGAATGAGGGACGAAAACAAATCTAAAAAAACCTCTAGAATGTCAAATGCAGTTGTGTCGGATGAATATCATGGTCGTCACCATCATTATCTTCCTGAGGCGGATTTAGCAACAATATGCTGCAATATGCTATGGTGCATCACAGTGTTACATGGTGGTAACATAACAAACACATCAAATGGCATTTAAGGCGATAGCATAGGTCACACCCTGGTGTTGGGTTGATGTGTATTAAGGCAAGTTACAGCAAACGATTTGGTTTCTATAGGCCAACATATATTTGCCAAGCAATTTAATATAGCCAATGTGAAAATTATTCTGAGAGAGATGGGTGGCGAAACCAAAGACATGTCGAAGGACGGACGTACAGACAAACTCATGGACGTCACAGGCAATTGCAGATATACATTTTTATTTATGCTTTCATTTTCCCCCTTTCCTTTTCCCAAATGCATCAAACCGCCAGCCAATGCCTTCTTCGGTGCTGGTAGTCCTTTTGTTCGTTGTTACCAACACTGAGTAAGTAAGTAACATGTTGAAATTTATGGCGTTGACAAATAATTTCATTTTTATGTTTATTGCAAAAAATTTTATTGCCTTCGATTGACAATTGTTAATGGGATTTCTTTTGGCAGCGTTTGTTAAACGACAGTCTATGGTTGTGGTATATAAACGTTCTACGAAGAAAGTTTATTGGGCCGAAAGCGAAAGCAGAACTTAATGATCACAAATGTCTAGAATGTCTTTCTGTGTGTATAATAAAGAGGGTTGTTTTGCATTGATTGTTTCGCTTTTAACATTTAATGAGGCGTAATGTCCAAAAGTGACACTTTTAATATTAGCCTCCTCAATGAAAACGACAAAAGGGGAGTAACGAAAATGAAATTATAATTTTTATTATCCTTGACAGAGGAATAGTTCGAAAAATAAAGTAAAACTAAGTGTAATAAATTAAAAAAAAAAACAATAAACTAAGTTAAATTGATTTTTAATAGCCTCAACAAACAACAGTAACGGATTGCTGGAATTCAACGCAATATGAGGATGATTGGCCTAGAAGCTTGAACATGAAAAACTCTAATTAAGAAATTATATACTATACAATTAATACTTGCGTTTAGAAAGTAAAAATAAACAAAAAGAAAACAGTTTTGGTCTGTAATTACATTTAAGCTATTTACATAGACGTTTGTGGATATATTTGCATTTAAAGTTAATTTAAGGCCATAACAATCTTAGACATTTTAGGACATATAGGAAGAAAGGTGTCATACCTCGTCTCCAACACGAGGGCATACAAAAAGTACATGTGTTTAAAGGTGAAAATTATTTCGAAATTTTAATTCACAAATTGGTTCGAAATATTTCCTCGGCAAGATGATCAAACGATCAGCAACGCCTAGGTAAGTCCATAACAAGTAAGAGCGTGCTTAGTTCGGCCGGACCGAATCTTGGGATCCGCTAAAATATGCGAGCTGTATCTGGTTCTTGACCGATTTGGACTGCACTTGGAATAGTTGTTGGAAATCATAACAGAACACTATGAGCAAAATTTCGAATCGAGAAATCGGTTTACATGGGATCTATATTCAAATCTGAACCGATATGGCCCCCAATCCCCAATGACCTACATCAATAGATATGCGATATGCCATCCCCAATGACCTACATACATCAATAGAAAGTATCTGGGAAAAATTTCAAGCGGCTAGCTTTACGAGTTCGACTGGTATCGTGATTTCTACAGACAGACGGACGGACGGACAGGGCTATATCGACTCAAAATATGATGACGATCAAGAACGTGGAAGCCTAGCTTCGTATCAAATCTAAGCAATTATCTACTGGCGTAATAGGTAGTTTCAATAGAAATCAGGTATATTGAAACTACCTATTACGCCACGATGAACTGAAGTATATTGCAAGATACGTACATATATGCAGAAGTAATTGGAAAACAAATTTGTCAGTAACAACAAATATTTAATTAGATATAAGTAAAACTAAAATATAAATAATGAATTCTTGTGAATAGGCGAAATGAATATGCCAATAAAAAAAAGTACCCCACGAAAGCCGAGTTATTTTATGATGAACATAAAGTTGTAATTTCTGGTTTGGAAAACAGTGCTTCGTGGCGGCCCAATGGAAATCCGAAGAAGTCGAAGTAAAAAATCTGGACCAATTACAATTTAAGGCTATTATATCTACCTATTACATGGTGGAACCTGAGTTTCTCATGGACAACTTAAAGCAGTTTTGCCCGTGTTTGGCAAAGCAGTACTTGGTGGCGGTCGATAGGGAGCTAGACCTACTACACCTACCGGCTATTAAAACTACCTATTACGCCGTGGAAGATCTTTTTCCTTAGAGTAAATCAGTTATTCCGGCATTTGGCAAAGCCGTGCTTTGTGGCGCCCCAATGTGAGCTCGCAGGACGATAATCGACATCATTAAAATCTCTAACGATTAGAAAACTGTCAATTGAATGACGGACAATTATTTGATGTTTGCTTTAAGGAAAGAAATAGAGATATTTATTTGCAATTGTTTTAGAGTTTTTTTTCGCTTGGTTTTTCTTAAAACATTTCAGATACGTGTACACAATCAATTAATAAGCGTGGTAGTTTGTTTTTTGTAAAATGAAACAAATTTTCCGCAAAATTTTTATACGAATAAATTGGTGCGATAACACTTTTCCTAAATAATTGTGTACATGTTCTTTGGATTCGTGATGTTTTAAAATTAATAAAAGAAGAATCTCAGGCTATGAGAAGAATTATTTATTATTTTTGTCGCTTCCTTTTTGTGCTTTCCGTTTGTATGGCTAGAGTTGCAATAGAGAAAAAAATTAACGTTTTTTTTTTTTTTAACTAGGAATTAGAGAATAATATAATATAGTGCAAATGACGATATATTTAGCTAAACGATGTTCGTTATAAGTTTCAGAATTTCAGTAGTGGACCTGTTATTTATATTCCATAGAAATATGTCGTAGGCAATTGTGGCGCCTAGATTAGTATGTTCACCAACGTATGTATTTATAATCTAACTTTGAACTCTCTAGTAGTGGTAGCTCTTATTGATATAATAGAAGCATCCCCACTGTTCCTTGAGGGAAGGCAATGGCAGCAACTATTAAAAAATTAAATTAGAAACCTTTTTTTACATGCTTTATTGTAGTATTATTTAGATATACTTGCATTTAAAGTTAACGAATAAAAAAATTAAAATTAAAAACCACGCCTTAATGTAGAAGCTTAGTATTGTAGGTATTCTGGCATTTAAATTTAAAAAAACCTTCGACGCTTTGACTCTGTTTATGACCTCAGCAATATCTACGGCTCTGAGTAGCTGTGGTTCCTCCTGGATCGATGGTTTCTAGTCTTGCTTAGAATGCTTCTTTTATATTTGTCTAGGGCAATAATGTTGCAGGTAAAATAATTCCCATGATCATTAGCAAAAACGGATAACGCGGCGGATTTTTGGTGAATTTGGTTTGGATGAAGTAGAAATATTTTCGAATACGGCTATGACCACAGAAAGTCTGAAATATATTTTACTTTATATGGTTAGAGTTGGTAGAGATATTGAATGAAAAAACTTATCTTAAAAATGCTGAGCAACACCATCACCTCGGCTATAAATTGAAATAGTATTTTTGTGTCTTTGAAGCAAAAGAATGTTTTTCCCAAAATACATAGGGGTCACCCCTGTACGACATAGAGAAACTTTTTTCTACATCATGGTATGGAACTCTCTTGCTTACAATGCAATCCCAAAGCAAATTGAGTCCGAAGGGAGGATTCAACAATTTTATAATTAATGGTATAAGAAGATAGTTGTGTAAAGCAGCTCAAAAGGTCACCAGTTACTTTCACGTTTATATAAATCGGTATCTTCGCTTCAGAATATTGAACATATTTTAGTCAAACATCATATCGAACGAATGACAAAGAGTTCAAATAGTCAACCGTATACTCAGAAATTCCAAGAAGAAACGAGAAGCTATAAAGTGGAACTTATAGAGTAACCGCAGAAAAGGAAAATCTTCCCACACGGGGCCTAACCAAATGAGTAACTCTGGTATACACTGCCAACATCTGAAACAGTGTAATGACTTCAATAGCCACACTTCCCCATAGCAATGCGAAGAATATAAATATATAAATGACCTAAGATGTTAGAGCAGCCGTCAAACAAAAGTAGCCTAACTTATATCAGACCAAATACAGGCATTGCCAATAATTTTTTTCTGGGTATGACTTCTAATTCATAGTACCTATCTCAAAATCTAATCAGACTTTAATTATACATACCTATTGAAATATCGAACCTTGTAAGATTTTCTTACTATAGGACTTAATTTGTGGCTACTCCAGTCTTTAAAGGCCATATCGGATGGATAATATATATAAGAGTTACCATACCATCGCTAAATTTTGTAAAGATCGGACCAAAATTGTAACTTTTACAGCTTTTAAAGGCCATATCGGATGAAAAATATAGATGGAAGCTATATCTATAGCTCTGCCAAGTTCGACGAAATTTTGCAAACATGTTGGGACGTCAACTGTCAGACTAATTTTTGTAAAAGTCGGACTAAGATTGTGCCTACCACGGCCTTAAAAGGAGGTATGAAAGGCATATATGGGAGCTTTATCTAAATCTGGGCCGATTCTGATGAAATTCTGCAAACATGTTGGGAAACATCTCGCGCAACATTTTGTGAAGATCAGACTAAAATTGTGGGCAAACAGACAGACGGACATAGCTAAATCGAATCATGAATTGATTCTGTACCGATTCTAAGCCAATCGGTATCACAGTGGTGGTGTAGGGTTTCAAAATAGCTTTACTGATCTGTCATAATGACCAAATTGGTAGAAAATCATATACCCCATTTGGGCCAAACCTTCCAAACAGATTGACAGTGTAGGGATTTCAGATTTGTCACTGCCGTGGTAACACAATGAACCCAAGTATCTAAGAGAGTCTGCTTTCAGACTGCCCACATAACCTAACTTTACCTACAGGCAACTAAGTTAAAAATTTAAAAAAGTGACCATTTTGGAAAATTGTCAAAGTTAAAAAAGTTTTTTATAAGTGAATGCGGAAGTCCAAAGCTAAAATTATGATATCTAATGAGGGTCTCGACGTAAAAGTTTAGCTTTGAGATAAATTACTATGGATGTATTTGCATTTAAAGTTAAAAAGGCATGAGTAAGCTAAAAATAAATACATATACATATAAAACCAAAACATTTGCATATATTTTGAACTTTTTGTGTTTTTTTCAACTTTGTGAATATTATGAGGATTATTCGGTTTGAACATTTCCAATATAAAAATCTGCCTACCAGGACTTTTCATAATCTCCCCCTAGCATGTAATTTATTTAAGCGTAACATAATTCATAAAATCTAACAAAATATTAGCCATGTAAACCATATATTGGGGCATCTGTTCAATGTAAACATTTTGCGTAAAAAAAGAATATTACAAGTGTCATTAATTTGCCTGCATATCATTATTTTTTGCCCACTCAAAAAAAAAAAAAAAAAACGCACATAAAAATCTGGAAAAAAGACGGCACACATACTTCATACGTGCATTAAAAGATACTAAGATGAGAAGCAGAGGAAGTAAGAAACAAAACAATTGCTCCATTGGAAGCGTTAAAAAATCCTCATACTTTGGTATGATGAATTACAATTACATGGCTCAACAAATGCCAACATTCATTTGGTTTAAATGTCAGCGAAGAAAGAACAAAAAAAAAAAACGCCAAAACAGTGGCAGCTACTCACATTGTAAAATACAAGCGTGTGAATCCATCCACACACAGAGAACAAAGGAAATATACAAAGCGAAAACAAAAAACTCCAAAGTTCTGAAAACAACATGTAATCTATAACAAATGTCAAAATGTAAGCTGCATGTTTTTTCGCCTGTTTTTCTTTGTTGGTATAAGTGGCTCCCTCCAAGACTTTTTTCGTGTTGTAGCACAGTAGTTGTATAGAGTTAGGTTATTAGAAACACGCGAAAATTTTCTAAAGAGAAAAGCAATCTAGCTGAGAAAAACCGAATTTCCATGTCATCTATAATTTTGCAGCCAAAACAATTTTGTGTGTTTTGTGGGGGAGGGGTCGGTCTTTGCTCTTGGCGTTTTCTTGATGATGATGATTTTCATAACAATTTTCCTTTTTTGCCATTTCGGGCAAAGTCCATTTTCCTTTAAGTTTCTTTTTGGTTTTTTTTCTCTGACATATTTGATGGCATCGGCAATGGTGAGGATAATGATGATGTTGTTGTTGATGGTGTTGCTGATGCCACCTACCAATATTTCCTACCAAACATTTTCATGTTGTTGGAAAATAAGGATTTTTACTTGACTGACTGACGGTGGTGGACATTTTCCAGGCATGGGTGGATTTAGTTGTAGTTAATGACATTAAACATAAATCATTTTGCTGTGAGTTTCTTTTGTAAACGTATTTGACAGCTTAAGAAGGCTTAAATATACATATTATGAATGAATGAACGAATGAGCCAGCGACAAAAGAATGGCGAAAAGGCCACGAAGAGTAGAAGCAAGGCCAAAATAAGTTTTTGGGGGATGTGTTTTGCAAAGACGAATTTTCAAAGAATTTTTGAGAGTGGGCAATTTAAATTAAAAAACAAAAAATTTTTATGCAACATACATATTAGAGTTGTGCACGTGAGTGATTTTTCACTCACGCCCACGAGACGAAAAAACTATTCATGCACGATTGTTTTAAATCGACTCATGTTCACGCACGCTCACGAAAAAAAATCAGACTTGCGAAACTTGAAAAAATAATTTTCCATGACGCCAATAATAGTTTTTTTTTGCAAACGTTTGCGAAAAATGGGAGAAAAATAGACGAAAAAGTAGTAGTCTGATTATGGTGAGGAAAATGGAAAAACATATTATGGAGACAACCCTTGAAACTATTATGGCTATCTTTGCTGGCATCATTTTTGTTTGTTTTATCGATTTAAATGGTTCGTTTTTCTTTATTTACGTAAAAATAAATTAAAAATAGTGTAGATAAAAATAAATAAATTTTGGTATGGAAACAAAAACATTTGATTGCTATGAAATTTCGCTCGCGAAACAATTAAAAATGTAAGCGACTCTTCCGAAAGCAGAATAGAATACCAACCTTAAGTCGCGATTTTCTAATGAATCCTAATATCTCGTGTTTCGTGATTTTCTCGTGAGTTGTGATTAGCGTTTTGAGTCGTGATTCACGCTCACGCACGAAGAATTTTAATTCAATTTCTCTCACGCAGGAATCATGTGCACACTTCTAATACATATATTGTTGTATGTCTATAGCTTAACATTTTACTAGAATTCTTTTAGTTGTTAATTTTCAATCCTATTATAAATTTAACCCAAAGGCATGTGGGGATACTAGGGAGGATCGGATATAGAGATCCTGGAAATGCATATTTGCCCATGAACATTCCATTAAGCAACAGGGGTAAACTTCTCACATGCCGATGAGTGTTATCCGATTTTAAATATGAAGGTGCCTCATTTTTATAGCCGAGCCCGAACGGCGTGCCGCAGTGCGACACCTATTTGGGGCGAGGTTTTTACATGACAAATTACCTCACAAAGGTCACAAACATCAGGAAGGAATAACCATCTATGACAAAATTTGTTCTGCTTTTCTCGCCAGGATTTTAACCCAGGAATTTAGCGTCATAGGCGGTCCTGCTATCCTCTGCGCTACGGTGCATTATGGTCTCAACCCCTTGTTTTTTTTTTTTTTTTTTTTTTTGCAAAAACTATTTCGGCATTATCTTCTTGAGGGCGCAATTCTTTTCCGATTCGGTCGAAATTTTGCATGAAATGTTTTATTCTGACTTCCAACAACTGTGTTAAGTATGGTCTAAATCAGTCCATATCCTGATATAGCCGCCATATAAACCGATCTCCCGATTAAACTTCTTGGGCTTCTAGAGGGCGAAATTCTTGTGCAATATGGTTGAAATTTTGCATATGTCGTTTTGGTATGATTTCCAACAACTGTTCTTAGTATGGTCTAAATCGGTATACAATCAAATATAACTTTCATATAAACCAATCTCCCAGTTTGACATTTTGAGCCTCCGCAGGTTGCAATTATTACTCGATTTGCCTGAAATTTAGAAAGTGGTGTTTTTCTATAACTGATGTTTTTCTATTCCACAAAGTCATTCAAAAACTTTGACAAATGCGATCCATTTTGGAGGGTATATAAGATTCGGCCCGGCCGAACTTGGCACGCTTTTACTTGTTTGAATAGAATTTAACCTTTTCATTTTACCATTAAAATGGTGATATTTAAGTGTCAAACTAAATATAAAAGGAGTTCATGTTGAAATACGTGTATATAAACAAACTTCTTTATAATTTGTGGTTTTTATAGTATGTGACAAAAAACAAATCATATTAAATTTTTAAAATCAAATAAAATTAAAAGTTTAAACTATGTGAACCATGCTGAAAACACATTGTTTTTCAAAAAAAATGAATAAATAAATAACGAAAATAACAAATTTACCATTTTTAAGGTATTAAAATTCGTTGAAAAAATTCAGATCTAGGCTGCTAGTTTTGTAAAGAAATGAAAGCCCACATCTTGGTCTGATTCCATTTTTATTTGCATTTTCTAAAAAAAAAAAAAATTTAAAAACTGTTGCTTTCTCTCAAACGGCTTCTGAGAGAAAGCAGAGATCCTATGTGGATAAATATGGCGATCATCCTTCCGCTTCGTTTTCTCTCCACCCCATTAAAGTATAAGGGATTGGTGCGTAGCATATCAAATATTCTAGTTAACCCTAACACTACTTGTGTGCTGCTTGCCTCAGGAGTTACCAACATAGTCCTCCTCTTAACCAAAACCTAAAGGTATGTGTGCGGTGAGCTACTATGTGGTAGGTTAGTTCACTGGCCTTGCTGCTGCTGCTGCCACAGATGCGACTACCTACAGGATTCTTGGGTTCTCCTATGTAATATACGTTTATGTTTTGCGGTTAACATATTTACTTACACATTCTACAGTGATGTTCTAGTGCACTACTACTGAATGGCAAAGTAAAATTGGGTCATTGTTTTTAATGGGTCTTTGGGGAAAAGTGTTACTGTAGTATTAGTGGTGGTAGTACCTTTATTCTAAGGTTTAGTTTTTAATTAAAAATGGAAAAAAACCTTACAGGGGACAACAAATAAAATGAATTTTTAAAATAGGAGGCGGTTAGGTAAAACTTTTGACAAAATTTTTCAACTCCATTTAATGTTTAATTAAATAACTTGGGCATATTTAAACTAGATTTTCATATAATTTGTTACAAAAACTAAAGTATTTCATTAAAACATGCTGTGTTTCGGCAGCAACTTTTCGGCCTGCTATTCTGTTGTAGGGTTTTTGCTGGGCTATTTTGGAGATTTTAATTAAGGCCTTTATGGCATCAATTAAACTTGAAATAACTGACAGCTGTCAAACTGGCCTGGTATAACTTCAATATTATACAGTTTATGCAGACACCTCGTAAAACATGCCTCCAGGGACATAAGGGAGGAAAAGAACTCACTTTCACACACTCAAGCCATATATGTAGGCTTTTTTTATATTTCAAAAAAAAATCCATATTTCCTCATTTTTAATGATTCATTAAATTTTTTGAATGGCTGTCTCTTGTTTTTGTCATTTAACATAGTGATCTGTCATATTTCCATGTGTTTTAGGATACTCCGATGTTGTATGATGTCTGATGAAGACGATGATGATGTAACCCCAGAGAAGTATATGATCTGAAATCTGCACGCTCATATTTTGGGAAACTAAAATATACATTAATCATTGGCTGACATCAAAAAGGGAACATAATGTTACACTTCAAAGGAGCTACAGATTTGGCGGAAAGAGTTTTATAGTTGGTTGTAGGAAGTTCATTAGCAACATCAAGTTTAAAAAAAAATATCAATGGATATATTTGCATTAAAAGTTAAATATAAAGCTTACGTGCGAATTTTGCAGAAACGCAAATGTTGGTCATCTAACTTGAACCACGTAATAGGTAGTAAATATGTAAATGGAAATTTGCCCATAAACATCCCAGCAGGAACTGCGGCAAACTTCTCACATATCACCTCTTTGGAGAGAAGTTTAAAAAAAAAAATGTCGCCAGCATGAGGAGGGGATAACCACCGGTGAAAATATTTTTTCAATGTTCTCGCCAGGATTCGAACCCAGGCTTTCAGTGTCATAGGCGGACATGCCAACCTATGCGCTACGGTGGCCTCCAATAACAATATTAGTAATAAATATAATTCACATAATTTTCTTCGGGCATGACCGTTGAGAAGAAAAGAACTGGGAGGAGCATACATTAACCCTTCACGATAAATAGCTAAGAAATACGGTCCGTAGCCTCTAAAATAGAAAAATTTTCGCTCTCTATGAAATACCGCCCATCAGGGAGGTAGGCGAGAATGCATCGGAATTTGTTCTAAGTATCTACAATAGGTGCCTACTGCAAGGGAAACTTACTTTAGGGAAACAAAAAAATATGATAATGATACGGCCAAGGGTGATCGCAAAACCAGAACACTCTGTATGCTGGATACGGATAGCAAGCTATTGGAAGTACTCATTCAGCCAGAGATGTGTTCGAGATAGAAGGGGCAGCTGGGCTGAGATACCACTATCTCAGGTCAATAGACCTCTTGGCCAGACTATTGTCTTATTGGCAATACTGAATGTAAACATCGCCTTATTCTTCTTGATCATATTTTATTTATTTGAGGCAACATGACTTTCGGACAGAAACCTTTACAATAAGTTCTCTTTAAAATATCAAATATCATTAAAGTATCATCGAAGTCGTTAGGTTGAGAAATTACTATTCCAGGTCATTTGTTCTTTTGCCTATACTGGATATAAAGAACGCTTTCCATGGTTCTTTGGACACCCAGAGAGAATGTGTCGGCGTATCCGATGAAAATTTATGAAGAGCTACCTGATTTAAAATTTATGAGGTCTAATCAAGAGCGGAGCAGGATTTAATTCTAGGAGTGGATAACGGAAATGCATATATGCTAGACAGAGCATATTTAGTATGCTACGCCGACGACTCTCACCGTTTTAAATTGGCCATGCACAAGGCGGAGTTGCTCTTCCCAATGTTAAGGAATATCCCCGTAGAAGTGGGTACATACTGCTAACGACCAAGTGAGATGTCAAATACCTAAGAATCCGGCTGGATTCAAAGCTCACATATGCCGACCAATTGGACAAATTATGTTTGCTTGCAAATATAAGAAGTGCTCTCTCAAGCAGGCGCAGGTCTAAAAATGCCGAGCTACATTCCTTTTCTCAGTACAGAGAAAGACAGGCTTTAAGTTGTTTTTATCAACCTACCGAAGAGTTGAATGATGCCGATTGATCTGCAGGCTATAGAGCGGAGTAATCTCTATACAGCTAGGTGTACTTAGCAAAGGAGAAAGAAAGAAGCTTGAACAAATTTTGTACGGATCAAACGAGAAGAAACCATAGAGAAATGGCAACAAATTTGATTGACTAAGAGTCGGGCAGGTGAACGCATTTTATCCCTATCAGAAAAAATGAGCTTGAACTTGAGCGTCTATTCCGTGGGTGCGCCTGCCAATAGTCTGACAACCCCGCGCACAATGTAGCCCATAAGGTTTTTGATATTAACCTCAAGATGGTTAATACCAAAAACCTATGCACATATTTGCATTTAAAGTTAGAAAACAAATAAAATGATGAAATCTTATTTTCAGAATTGTGATAGGAGTATGACATATTTTTTCGACTAATAATGATTTGCTACTGGCCCGACCCTGAATATCTACTCCATATGTGTGCATGCCAATAATCCTGAGCGCCCGTATACAATGAAAGTATAAAGTAGTTTTTGTGCGAATTTTTGCAAGACCCTTAAGCGTTACATACAAAAAATGTTCAGATAGGAGAGAATCGTCACCTCAAGTTGGTTAATAACAAAATACCATGGATAAATTTGCCGTTAAAGTTAAGTGACAAAAAAAAAAAACAATAAGGTGGTAAAAATTATATGTTAGAAGTGGCAGTGGCAGGAGTATGACATAATTTTTTACCACCATGTGTGCCCACACACAATGTTGTTCTTTGTTGGAACTATTCCGTTATGTCGTTTCAGGTAGCAGAAGATTTGCCGTCTTAAGGTGGTAAATAACAAAACAGGAATATACTTGCATTAAAAGTTAAATAACAGTTAAAGTGAAGGAAGGATATTGACATAATTTCCTCCAAGTAAATTCTAATTGACTAATTTATTAAAAAAAATGTACTCCTCTTTTAAATTTGATCTCAACCTATTAAAAAAAACAAAGAACAATATGAAAAAAATTTTTGTATATGTACAATATACGTTGTATATACGTAAATGTTTCTAAAAATAATAACCGCATATTAAAATATGATGTATGAATCTAAATCCCTTTTTAAAAAATATGTTATATTAAATTTCGTATGCCTTATGAATTTTTCACTTATGAATTGCACATCAATAAACTTTTTGATCGGTACAAATAACCACCCTGCCCTGTTTGCGTATAAAATCGCTGAAAAAGTATGCAGAAAAATTCACATAAATCTTTTCTGGCTGTCAAAATTATGTTTACAATGCCACGCAATGATCCCTAGTACAAGGAAAAAACAGTCAATCCAAGATATCTCTCGTATGTAAATTCATCGCCCTTACCCTTAGTATAACAATTCCAGCGCGGACACTGACAGATATGAATCATCAGACACCATGGCAAACGCTGAAAAATTGAATAGTTTTTTCTCTTATTTTTTTTTATTTATTTAATAAAAGGGTCTACCAAGGGGGCACAAAATGTACAGAATGTTCTGCTGCTCCTCCGATGCGATGTCATTATCATTTGTAATGATCAATCATTGGTAAGCATATTTTATGGCGAAGGAGTATGTGGAGATGGTGTTTTTTTCGTTTCACTATTCAAACGAGTGCCCGCCATATAGCCACCACAGCAAATATTTGTGTAATTCTTTAAGAGAAACGTTTTGTTTTCAATTCAATGCCTACAAATGATGCCTTTGTCAATAATGACATTTCAGAAAATAAGGCGTTGTTTCTTGAAATCAAGCAAAGAACGTTGTATAGACATAAAAAAAGAATCATAATTGAACAGAACTACCCACACACTTTGGATGAGATGAGTTACTTGGCCCTAAAAACAAAATTTGTTAGCCTTTTAGCCTATTGGAAATTCAATGAGTTGAAATGTTTGTAACTTTTGTTTTGTTTTTTCCTTATGTGAGATTAACAAAAAGCCTTCGGGTCAAATAGATCTCGTCAAGCAGATGAAGATGAAGTTCATTGTTTTAAAACTCTTTCGAAAACAACTATTTGTTTGCAACAATTTGATCATTCTTGCTGATGGCTGTTAACAATAACCTCGTAAGTAATCAATCAAATATTCTAACACAGATTTAGAAACATGACTTGGGCTATGTGAGAATAGAGTCATTTGTGAGTTCTAAAGTGAAAAGAAATAAAAAGAAAAAAATCCCAGCAAGATGATAATTATAAAAATTATAATTTTTTTAATTTGGTGGACTGCTCAACGGTAGCTGTGAAAATTTTATTCTTTTCATATGGCACCCTTTCAGTCAGTCTCTTATTGTTTGTCAAGTCCTGAGGAGCAAGCGCAGCAGGCTACTGCAGTCAATGCACAAACAGCAGCGCTCTGTCAGTCGTGTGTCTATTAAAGTCAAGTGCCAACACGAAACGCATTTACAAGCTCGTTGGTAATATATGTCTTTTCAACATTTTGTAAGTGTCACTTTCAATACCTGGGGGGACTTTTGCACATTGCTGAGTATGGATATTGAGATTTAAGCCTATGTGGGACTTTCTGGTTTGCTTAAACTTGGCGATATGTTTTGAGATATCACTTGGGAGATTTACAATAGGCAATCAGATTTCATTGTGCAGCATTCCACTCGAACTGCTATACATAGGAGCCCTTAACTTTAAGCGAAACTCGAAACGGGCCTAAATTTTTTTACATGACGGAAGTCACACTCTGTTCCTTACAATGATGATAAGGGAACAAGCATGCACCTAAAGTCAATACATTTTGGAAGTTATCCCAAATAAACTAAAATAGAAATATTCATTTTAATACCCACCGCCAAAGGATGGGGGGATTCTAATTTCGACATTCCGTTTTTAACACATCGAAATATTAATCTGAGATCCAATAAAGCACTGTCCTTCCGTCTGTCGAAAGCCCGCTAACTTTCGAATAAATAAAGCTACGCACTTGAAATTTTGCATGAATACTTCCAATTAGTGTAGGTCAGTCGGGATTGTAAATGGCCTATATCGGCCCATGTTTTGATATAACTGCCATTTACCCTGATCCCGGATCTTGACTTCTTGAATTTGCTAAAGGCCGCAATTATTATGCGATTGGCCTGTAATTTTGCCCGAGGTATTCTGTTGTGACTGGTCAACAACTGTGCTAAGAATAGTCCAAATCGGTTAATAACATGATAGTGCTCCCATATATACCGATTTCGAATTCCGACTTCTTGATCTCCGATCTCGAATTATTACTTAAAACAAATCGGTTCATTAGCTGATATAGCTGCCATATAAACCGATCTCCTGATTATACTTTTTGAGCCTCTAGAGGGCGTAATGCATATCCGGTTGGCTTAAATTTTGTACAACGACTTCTTCTATGACCTTCAACATACTTGTTAAATACGGTCTGAATCGGTCCATAACCTGATATAGCTCCCATATAAAGAACTCTCCCGATTTTACTTCTTTATTCGACTTCAATGACTTCTACTTTGGTCTCCAACAGCCAAATCGAGTATGGCCCCAATAGGTTCAAAACTTGTTATAGCTCCAATAGAATAGCAATTCTTATCCATTATCTTTTGTTTGCCTATAGAGAGATATGGTAGAGGCCAAACTTGGGACGTTTTTATTTGCGAAACTTTAATTCTCTTTAGAGTATTTTTTCAATTTTTATTTTGATGTTCCTTCCTTTACTTTATAAAAGTTGATATTCATCTTTATAATAATAACCGAAATGTTTAGCCATATTAAGGAGAAGCAGCTGCTTCTTTCCAGAAAACTTTAAGAGAAATCACCATAAATTAATTATCCCAAAAAATTAAAATGAAGAAGAAGAAGCACATTTCACCTGAATAACCCAATGGTTGTGTCCATGAATCTAGCTGTATTGTGTGAAATAATGTCTTACTTTGCATCTTCCTTTCTCTATCGCGCCCTCTCATCTGAGTTAATAAAACATCTCTAACGCCAACAACAGCAGCAGAATAAATTATAGACAGTTTTCTTTGGCAAATCTTCAGCAGAAAAATGTTGTTTGAAACCTAGCCTGTACCTAACGTTGCTTCATCGTCTCATTTTGCCAAGCATTGTATTCTTTCATTCAATGTTATAGCAGCTCATTAGTTGGCCAGATAGTTTGGCAGTCATTATACTTTCTTTCTATTGGTATTGAGTAGGAAAACTTCAATAATTTTCCAAACGAGAGACAGACGATAGGCAAGTAACAAAAAAAAAAAAACCAAAACAACCCAAACTCTTGTACTCCAAACTGAAAAGGAATACATTTGGAGGAGCAGTTAAGAACTTGAAATTGTAGAAGATGAATACTCAACTGGCGGCATGTCCATGAAAGAGTGAAGCATGCATTCAACTTGAAGCTACCTACTACCTTTAAATATTATGCATCATCATGTTTACCATGCACCAGGGAACAGCAACAGCAAAATGAATGTTTGTTAGTTAGTCCAAAATGTCTACGATGATGGTCATCACCACATAACAGTAAGATGGAAAGTTTGGCAAGCCAACAACATAGGTAATTTATATATACAATGCCAACATTCTTGGTTGTGTGTTGTTAGTGTAGCTTATCGCAACTAATATGCTTAATATATGGCATAAGATATTGCCATTTAAGTTAAATGACGAGATCTTCTAAGCATTACCTTTATATGGTCAAACATGTAGCCATGTATGCATGTAGTTCCCGGTTGTTGACAGGAGCTGGCTATTGCTTCCGACAAATACATGCCAAGTAAAAATGTTTAATAGCGAGTATATGTAGATAGGAGAGCTTGCAAAACATTTTGAAGTTTAAGGCGAGTCCATATGTTGGGCGCCTTACAGACATATCTACGTGCAACAAAAACCCACACGTTGGGCGCTAAATTTTTATATAATTAAATAAAAAACCCTTATATAATTAGGTTATAGTACTAAAACTATGCTTTCGTTATTTGTGGTATAATAAGTGTAAAAAAAAGCCTCACCAGTTTGGCTATATATTGTTTTTGAGAACACTATCTTTCGAATGATAGTTTAAAATGTCTTATCAAAATCACTATCTCCAGAGGATATTTGTCTCCATCGAAGATAGGCTGCGTACTATACAAAAATAGAAAGTGGATATATTTGCATTTAAAGTTATTTAAAAAAGGAAATTAAAGTTTTCTACCTTTAGGGCCTACTCCGATGCGTTTTATTTCAACCTTTATTTATGAGCAGCCAGAGTTTGCTGACGATGTGTAACACCCTTTCTCCCACTGCGAGCCCTGGTCCGAAAGACGCAGCGAACTGGAAACGACGCATCCCCTGAAGAAGATGGACCTGAATGCAGCAGCTTAGAGTGTAAATGCGAAGGTCTGGACGCAGACACAACGAAAATGAAATGGATAATCTTCCGATATGGGGACCACCTCTAAGTAATTCGAAAGATCGGTGCCATTACAATAATCGCAATCGAAATCCAGGGAAACAAACTTTCAATATCGAAACTCTGAATTTATGTAGACAATAGAACGGCGCATTTGGCCTTGACATAAAGCGGATTCTCGGACAGGCATTCCATTAATGAGAAAATTTTAATTAAGTCGGGCTGGCTGGCCGGATAACCAGTACTTCTTGGCTAAGCATTAGCCAAAGAAGAAGGGATGAAGCTCATTCTCTCGCCAAAATATTTCTGATTTATTTTACTGGAGTCATAACTGATAGGCCCTAAGGCAGCACGTATAGGAATCCCACATGATGATTACTGTAAAAGTTGCCTCGATGGTAACATTCAGCGTTCATTGATTTGAGAGAAGGCTCTCCTGTTTTTTAACAAAATGGTGGTTGTCATATTTAGAAAATATACCATTTAATCTAACCTTTTTTATACCCTCCACCATAGGATGGGGGTATACTAATTTCGTCATTCTGTTTGTAATACCTCGAAATATGCGTCTGAGACCCCATAAAGTATATATATTCTTGATCGTCATGTCATTTTAAGTCGATGTAGCCATGTCCGTCCGTCTGTCTGTCGAAAGCACGTTAACTTTCAAAGGAGTAAAACTAGCCGCTTAAAATTTTTCGCAAATACCTTTTATTAGTGTAGGTCGGTTGGGATTGTAAATGGGCCAAATCGGTCCATGTTCTTATATATCTGCCTTAGAAACCGATCTTGGGTCTTGACTTCTTGAGCCTCTAGAGCGCAATTTTCGTCTGATTTCACTAAAATTTTGCAGGTTGTGTTTTGGTATCACTTCCAACAACTGCGCTAGGTATGGTTCATATATTCCATATAAACCAATTTTGGGTTTTGACTTCTTGAGCCTCTAGAGGGCGTAATTCTCGTCTAATTTGATTGAAATTTTGCACGTAGTGTTTTGGTGTCACTTCGAACAACTGTGCTAAGTATGATTCAAATCGGTTCATAATCTGCTATAGCTGTCATACAAACCGATCTGGGATCTTGATTTCTTGAGCCCATAGAGCACGATTTGGCTGAAATTTCGCGTGAGGTGTTTTGTTATGGCATCCAAGAACTGTCATAAGTATGGCGCAAATCGGTACATAACCTGATATAGCTGCCAAATAAACTGATCTGAGATCCTGACTTCCTGGGCGCAATTCTCATCCAATTTGGAAGAAATTTTGTACAACGGTTTCTCTTATGACCTTCAACATACGTGTCTAATATGGTCTGAATCGATCAATATCTTGATGCAGCTCCCATATAAACCGATCTCCCGATTTTGCTTCTTGAACCCCTACAAGTCGCAATTCTTATCCGAATGAACTGAAATATTACACAATGACTTTTACAATGTTCAGCATTCATTTATGGTCCGAATCGGACTATAAATCGATATAGCACAACAGTTCTTATTCAATATTCTTTGTTTGCTTAAGAAGAGGTAATGCGCATAGAACTCCACAAATGCGATCCATGGTGGAGGGTATCTTTATTCTTGATGGCAATTATTTGCTAAAATATATTTTTTTCTACAAATTAAAGTCTTTAAACAAAAGAATTCCGCGTTGGGCGCCAGTTTTTCAACAATTATTTTTCAGGTCTTTCATGTTTTAAGGATTTTTTTCCTTTTTTTCTGTGCACAACATCTCAAGTACCCATTAACAACTCTTCTGGCTAAGAGTAAGAACATAATTCCCAGATGTTCATATTCCTAACACTCCTTCTCCCAATACATTCATCTGGATGAACCACAACCTTTACCAAAACATTTCATGTTTCACACCTTGTACATTGCCAAAACATAATTTTTACGACTTCTTTTTGCATAGTTTCATTTCTGAAGCTTTATGATTATCTACAGCACTGGCAAAATAATGGCTAAAGGTCACTGCAACATAAATCCTCGACTACTGATGACTTTGATGATGATTTTCTGCTTGACTGCCCCTAGACTTCAAACGATTGTATTTTGCCATCATTCTTCTGCACGTCCCAACTCCTAACCACAAGATCTTACCGTCTGCGTTTTGCTATTCAGTCTTCTGTTTTTATTTAGGTTTGTAGGAAAAATGCATATGCTTGGTTTTTTCTGCACTCTCAAGGCAAAGTTGGTGATTGTGGCTAGGAATTGGTTAAGAATTAAAAAAGAAAGAAGCTAAATTTTAAGTTTATTTTTCTATTTTATGGCTTAAGCTGTATCTTTGCTGTTTGTTCCTCCTTTTACTGGATTTTGCAAACATTTTTCCTTGAAGCTATGCTTTTTTTCTTTACGTTGGGGTATTTATCTAAACCATATATGGAAGTTTGTTGGTTTTTTTCTTAATTTTCACTTCAAAATTTAATGCTCATTTATTATGTATAAGCATGTAGCGTAGCGAGTAGTGCTGCAGCAAGCAAGACAAGCTGCGGAAAATAACCTTACTTACAGGGACGCTTTTGTGTGATTAATTTTAATTAAATATTTATGGGTTACTACAAATAATGTTATTTGGTGAGGGCAGCAGCGCTAAGGAAAAGGAGAATGTGTATATTAAGCCATAAAGGATATAAAGGGAATACTGTATTTTAGGAATTTATTGCCTTAAAATTATTAACTTTTTTATTAAAGAACTTAAAGCTGTAAGCTATTTGTAAAGATGCTTGTATATGTTGACAAGGTTCAAGGGATTTGTATGATGAAAGATGATTAACGAAGATTTTAACTACATTATAAAAGCGACATAACATTAATAACGAAGTGGATTTTTAAAAAGATTGTAAAATCTCAAAGATAGTTTAGACATTTAGTTGGCTTTACTGCAGACAAGTCCCTTAAGTTGATAAAAGCTTGCAATCCAGAGACTTATTTAATTTTTAGTGGTGACAATGTGAGGATAAATGTAAAGCGGGGAAAGTAATATCAATGAGTGCTGTCCCTCAAATATATGTTCAATAACAAGGGATCTTAGTTTTAGTCACCTTCTTTCTTTAGAGTTACTTGGATCAACATTTGGATATATTTGCATTTAAGGTTATTAAATGCAGTGCCTCAGATGGAATCGTCTTCAGTGCGCACCACACATGGAACAATATTGTGCATCTGTAGCACAGCAATATTCATAACAGCAGCTCTTGACAAGACAAAAAACTCCCTTATTTTCTCGGGAGTGTTCCCTGGAATTTGTCTTTGCACAATATCCGAAGCATAAAAATTTAGTACATAGAATGGTTCGATCCTCATTAAGACCGTGGTAATTGAATTGAATTTTTGGACAAAACTACTATATATATATTTATATAGAGGTTTGCATGTCCGCCTATGATGCTAAGCGCCTGGGTTCGAATCCTGGCGCGACCATCAGAAGAGTTTCCAATTCCTTCATGATCGAATTCGGCTTTACATCATTGAAGGCACCCTCATTTCAAGAAATATTACCACCGCGAATTCCCTGAATGTGGGAGACCTTTCATGTAGCCGACTAGGTCATGAAGAGCTTTTGAGTGAAATTGCCAATGGTTTCGCGTATATCTATCTCTTAATGCGATGAGGTTCAAGGTGAAAATCTTTTTCGGACTTTATGATTTGGATATATTTGCATTTAAATTTTTTGTTGGAGCCAGTTCAACAAAAAGTTTTCTTTATAATCCTAATCCGAACATGAATTACATTAATTACTGAATTTCATTGAATTGAATTTCTGAAATTGTATCTTTACTATCTCGCCCGTCGATTTACTTATTTTGGTCAACATGACAACCCTATATCGAATCTATGCAAAAGGGCCTAAATTAATTAAATTTCCAATTCGTCTTTTCGCAAACTTTGCACTTTTGCATTTCTTGTGCAGCATCAACTTAAGAAAGCGGTGAGGACTTGCGGATTACCAATAAATTGATCTAATTGAAATCTGACTTGTTGTGTTTTATTCTATCTGCTTTGTTCCATATTTTACACTTTGGGAGCATCACTAAAATATGCACTCAACGTACAGCTACTTGTACCCAAATTGTACAGTTATTTTAATTATATCTGGGAAATCCAGGGCAAAAGTAGCTAACGCCACAGATTCTCAGATTAGAACGTAATAGATGGATATATTTGCAATTAAACACCCAATATTTTTTATATTTACCCATATGGGCATACTATTGGGTTGCCCAAAAAGTAATTGCGGATTTTTTAAAAGAAAGTAAATGCATTTTTAATAAAACGTAAGTAAATGCATTTTTAAAAAAGAATGAACTTTAATCAAATATACTTTTTTTACACTTTTTTTCTAAAGCAAGCTAAAAGCAACAGCTGATAACTGACAGAAGAAAGAATGGAATTACAGAGTCACAAGCTATAAAAAAATTTTTCAACGCCGACTATATGAAAAATCCGCAATTACTTTTTGGGCAACCCAATACATAGTCCTTCGTTTGAAAATTATCGAAACATTGATCTGACATCTTTAAAATACATACTCGTTCTTATTCTGAGAGTTTCCAACTCCTTAATGGTCGATGTCGGTTTTACATTATTGAGGGCACCCTCAATGACAAGAAAAGTTACCATTGGTTATTCCTTGACAGTGAAGAGCCCTCCATGTAGTCGACTAGGTCATGAAGAGCATTTTCAGAGAACTAGCCAAAAGTTTTCAATATATCCATCTTCCGGTATATAGATTCAAGATAAATATCGATTTCGAAACTTTCGAAAGTTATCTGAGTTTATTCTGGGATAAAGATCTTAAACCAGGACCCAATTAGTAAATATTTTTTCATAAATCTCTGCGTATAGCCAAAGAAGACAAATCAGGGCTTAATACATGCACGCAAGAAAAAATTGTTAGCCACAAACGAACTTTTCGACAAGTAAACTTCTTTTATAAAAACGTTGAGACTTTGCTTACGATAAAATTGCAAGAAATTGGGATGAAAACAAATTATGGATATTCCTTTGTGGCGCAAAATATTGTCAAACAAGCTATGAGCTGTAGAAATTCCTGTTTCCTTCAGACCGGCACCCTTTGGAGCGACATTTTTTGTTTGTGGTATTGTCAATACAAGCAGTTTTTCACCTAGAGTTAAATTGGTTAAATTTTCGCTTTCCGAGTTTACATCTGAGAACTATCGTGAACCTCCCAACACTGAATTTTGGCAAACTGAGCTCAACCCAATCAATGAAAAATAGCAAAAATGTGTTTTTCAGCTGCCATATGGAAGAGAAATGAGAAAATTATCGTATTTCCGTGTAACAAATTATGTTTTACTAAAAACAAAGTATTTTTGGGTTGACAGAAGTTTTGAATTTTTGCGTTAATATTCATCCATTACCACAAACGAAGGTCAATACCGAAGTGACTTTAACATCAAAATGTTTCAAATTCATGACTAACGTTCAACATTGGAGGCAAATGTTGTAAAGTTACTAAAAAAAAAATACTTTCCCAATAATATAGTTTTGTTTGTCGCATAGATATGCCAAATGTTATGTTTATCTTGCGTGTGGATATATTTGCATTTAAAGTTATTTTCATGATGTATTGTGGACCCAAAGCATGGATTCATTTGCATTGAAATTTATTATTTTTACAATGTCTTGGTTGGATGATAATTCAGAAATTCAGAATTTTTTCCATACACCTTCTTCCAAATCAACTTCAGGTTTGATCAGGTTCAGGTAATCCACGATAGCTTATTTTCCTTCTACTTCGTTCTTTCCTTTTTTAGATCTTTTTTTATTAACCGCGGTGACAGGAAAATTCTTTTGATGTGCCGCATCATAGCAGCTCTCTAGCCCCAAAAACCCTTTGCACACTTTTCTAAATTACCCCATAAATTATGAGTCCTCTTTAGACAATTTCAGCCAACGCCTTATAAATTTCTCAGCAATTCGAAATAACTTTTAGCCCATGACACTATGCATGTGAGCAAGCCTAGATTTAAGAAAACAAATAAAGAAAAACCGCCATAAAAGCAGCATACAAAACCATTGTCCCACACCCCTTGTCGGCTAGTAGCCAGCATCTTCACGAAACACACAAATCTTGGCAATAATAGAAAAACAATTTAATTTTTTGACCAAATTTGTACATCAAACATGGCGGGCGCTATTTAACGCATTTGCTGCAGCCATCCATAACAATTGTCTTTTATTTTTATAACCATTGCAAACAATCGAACACCAAATCCATTTACGATGAACGTCGTTACCATCGACAGAAAATGGCAAAAACGCTTTAAACCAAATACCAGCAAACATTTGCCACAAAACACGCATGAGATTGTTTAAAAGAGAGAGAGAGAGAGAGGGATTGAAGGAAAGGGTGTGGGGAGCCGTGCTACAGTCAGTCAAGTTGGGGGCATGTAAGAATGTTGCAATTGGTATTTGGTAATTCATTGGATTTGGTTGCAGCGAAAAGCTGCAATTTCAATTTTGGCTTGTTGCTTAAGCCTCAGCAAACTCATTACTAGGTTGGCTTGTCTTTTCGATCTAGTGGCCATATAAGGAGGATAGCATAAATACATTGAAGTTATACGGTGTCATATATGTACACTTCTATACATTCAAGCATTTGTCCAACAATAGACCGGGCATTGTAAAATACAAATAAAACTATTATAAATCCTATAGTGGGGGGAGATACAGAGCCAGAGCAAAGGACTCCAAAGCAAGAAAATTGCGGCGACAATCATGCTGTAAAAGGGAAAATCTAAAATATTACCCTGGGATTAAAAATCTTACAAGTCGGCAGCATGTGCTTGCCCAAAGGTTCTAAACAATGTTGTTTGGTTTTTTCCTACCATGGTTTTGCCAAGTTATTGGTAACCAACCACCTTTCGCCTTGGCCAAATCGATCTTTGAAATATTTACAATTATTATGTTTTTTCGTTTTGACTTGGCAATTTTCTTACACCTTCTTTCGTTTCGGTGCTTTGTGATCGTCGTTTATGTCTGAAATAGTTTGCTAGGTAAATTCTGTGGGTTTATGTGCTGCAGCATTTGTACTCTATGCCATTAAATTGCTTTGCAGCTTTAACAATTGCTGCAAGCAAAGTACATAGCTACGTGCAGCAATTTGTTGTCTTTGGTTTGTGTACATTCTGGATGATAATGCTGCTGCTCTAAAGAGCCATGCACAACATCCACCAGCATCTTTGGTATAGTTTATGCTGTTGTTGCAACTTGCAATTGAACATCCATTGACTTGTATCGAAACATGGATTCATAGACACAGAAGATTATACACCAAAGCAAGGTGATGAACAAACCAGGGCACGCAAACAACAATAACTTGAACATTCTCAGGGAAGGCAAATAAGTTTGAAGTCTATGAAAATTGTGTTTAACCATTCATATGGTTAAGGGGATACATTCATAGTTAATTGTTTTAACTCTTTGTCTGTTAAAAAATCAAAGAAGAACAATTATTGGTAGAAATTTAGATAAAAAGATTAAAGTCACTCATATTGTTATTAGATAAAAACTGTAATGGTCTTTTCTGAGATTGTTAGGAGTAACACATATATAGAGGTGCGATAAAGTAGGAAAGTCCACATACTCTACGAAGGGTTTTTATTGTTTCTGGAGGATACTTGGCGAAAAAAATTATGGAGAAAGGATTAACGTTTTATATCGGATGTCTTTTGACCAAAACAGTTTTCAAGATCAACGATTTAACACCAGAAGCCAGTAACATACTTTAACCACTAGTTCTGGGTGGAGGAAGACAAAGTAAGTATCACGTGGTTATATTTGAATTTAAACCTACTTAGATTCGGAGATAAACTTTAAGGTCCTGAGAATCTACAGTAAAAATGAAAAAGTCGGTTGTGAATGTGCAATAAAGTGGATGCAAGAGAAGGAACTAGAAAGATAATAAAAGCAGAAAGGCGGGGTACTAATCATACATAAAAATTCCTTAGAGAATTGTGGTTTTATTTGCATTCAAAGTTATCTTCGCATCTGTTTCAGACAGTCTGCAATAACAAGAAGAATCGCTTCCAAATCGGCAGTAACAAGGGTATAAATGAGCAGTGGTCAAGTATATGATAGCAGAAAGGCAGCAGAACTTGAAGTTCCAAACGAAACAAAAGTAAAAGTAATATTTTCGAATTTGCAGTAAAGTGGATGCAAGAAAAGAGAACAAGAAATGACAATGTGAGCAGTATGGAGGAGAGTAAACAACACCTTACGGGTAAGCTATTTGCATTTTAAGTTATTATTTTTTGATTTTGCAGTAAAGTGGATACAAATGGTAAGATCTTAGCTTCAGACCTAAGATCTTCAGCCACATTGTTAACTACATGAAGAGCGAAGGTACAATGGAGTTGAATGTAAGAGTCGATGAACTAACGACCAACTTATTCGGTTGACATTTGATCGTATTTGAAAAGCCTCCTAACATGCTTTTCAAATTGCAAAAAAGTATGGAGTTATAATTATTCCTCAATTCGTTTCACGTATGCACTTGGGGTGCAGACAACGAAACCTTGTTGACTATTCACCTTATTGACAATTGGTTAGTCAGTGATAGACTATGTAACGCCAGTGTTAACTCGCCAGTTGGGAGGCACGCAATGGAATACGATTCAAAAAACAACAGAATGCTAATCTATTATCCCAGATGGTTCCAGAACGCTGCTCTATTAATCTATTATCCCAGATGGTTCCAGAACGATGCTCGATAAACTACGACAGGCTAATTATTTTGTGGACCAGGTTTATCAGTTGAAAAAGATACAACCTCGAGTGAGTCAGGATTCAAGATTATCGGTAGCAGAAGCTCAATCTAAAGTAAATAGGAAAATCGGTAGTAGAAATAAAAAATAAATATTGAGCGAATACCGCATTTGGGGGCATTCGCCCCACATAGCATCTAAGGAAGGCAATAGAAAAAAAAAAACAGGGAAGTTCTGGGTCAACAGTCCAATTCCTAATTGAACTAATAATAGGAGCCACATTACGAGCTATGTCATCGCCACTAAAGATCTTAGGTACAGAGCGATTTGAACCCTATAACAAAAGCGATAGGCAATTATATTTATTAGTTAGTTATCCGCCGCCCATAGTAACTTATGAATTAAATCTCCTTCAAAAAACCGCGTTTAAAACTGGTCTGGAATTGCCGATCACTCTAAACGCAACCTATCAGATCAACCAAATCACTACGAAAACAACCTACCATAATGGACGAAGCAAGAAAGCACTTTTAGAACAGCCACAAACGTATTAAGAAATGGATATTGGCACTTAAAGTTATCAACTAAAAGATTATCAGGCCCAGGTGAGTAAAAAGGAAACAAAAAAAGCTTTTGCGCGAGAATTCGACTATTAAAGTTTGTATCTCGTGGATATATTTGAATTTAAAGTTAACATATCAGGACATAACGCTTGTGTCTGAGAGAGTAGCAGATAGAGTCGCGAACTGGCAGATACTGGAAACATACACGGCAAGTGATCAACCAATATAAGGAGGCAAAAAAGGCACTCGGGAGCGCCACTACCAAAAGCAAAAGATAGAAATGGGAAGAACTAAGAGAAGACATCAGCAGAGACCCCTCGAGTCTTGGAAATAAAGTCGTTATGAAAAAGCTTGGAATGAAAAACCCAAATATGGCAATGGATGACAAAACAATGCGGAATATTGTAACCATCTTGTAATTGAGCTACTCCTGCTCACGAGGAAACACATCCCCACAGAGATAGATATGCGGATTTAGGACGTCGTTTTACCAACTAGAAGGCATGTGAAATACTTAGGGGTACGACTCGACACCAAATGGACGTTTACAGCCCAGACGCAGTAAGCGGCGAAGCTAACTGCCCAATCAGGGCGATTAATGGTGAACATCGGAGGACTTCAACCAGGTAAGCGCAAGCTAATGATTGAAGCCTCCAAAATTATGTCAAATGCCAGGCTAAGGCGCTGCTTACGGTACAGAGGACGGCCGCTCGAGCAGTTACGTCATCATACCGAACAGTGTCTGAACCCGCAGTTTTTGTCATTGCCGGTATGGTGGCAATATATTTACAGGCCCTAGAGCGGATGAAAATATATGACGTCAAACTGGAACCCCAACAGGAAACCATATTGGAAGATATTCGACGCAGCATGGTGAACATTTCGCAGTTTAAGCTCATCCACCTCGAAGTAATGCGAAACTGGTGCCGAGGCGGTTCATATATGCTAAGAAATAAGGTGAGTTTTTAACCGGTAGAGACCGAGCCCATCAAACGGCGAGAGGCGACGGCCATCGTTAGATGCCTAATTTTCCCACCTTATGCCAAAAAAAAAACAGTTACCGTATGAAAATTCTTAAAGGTCTAGACTTTCTTGGGTGGAAAGGACTTAGCAACAAGAGAATGATAAAAATTTTTAGTTAAGTTGTATAAAGGAGGCCACCATGGCGCAGAGGTTAGCACGACCGCCTTTGACGCCGAACGCCTGGGCTCAAACTCCGGCGCTAACATCAGAAACATTCTCAGCGGTGGTTATCCTCTCACTAATGCTGGCAAAATTTTGAGGTATCCTGCCATGTTAAAACTTCTCTGCTAAGTGGTGTCGCTATGTCGACACTCCGTTTGTATTCGGCATAAAGAAGTAGGCCCTTTAACTTTAAATAAACTTTAATCGGGCTGCACTCATTGATATGAGAGAAGTATCCCCTGTTTCTTAATGGAATGTTGATGGAAAATTTAGTTTAGTATCAAGACCGAGATGTATGGACCTTGTATTCAAAAAAGTTTTTTTTCTTAACATGGATATATTTGATTTTAAAGTTATCAGCTATAAGATCCTGAAAAAATATCCTTAACTAACCTGACTTTAAATTAAAGATGCCTTGTACATGAAAATGTGCTTAGTAGAAGTTGTATGGATTATCTATGAGCTATTAAATCCACGAATTTGGGCAGATCTGCATAGTCCTAGCCGACTCTGCATGTTGCTTGATCTTCTGTAAATCGGAGAGTGTCTTAAGTTGTCCACCTTCCCTTTAGGGTAGTGCCAAATGGCATATCTTGTGGCCCTGGCTCAAATAAATGTTCTGCCATTCTAGCTCTCTTTTGCTCCCATCCTCCTATGTAATGGGTTTGGGTGAGTCTTGTTATTTATTTCAATGCCAATTTCAGCCATTGCCTTGGATAAAACTTCGGTGTGTTCAATACACACACTGCTCTTTTCAATATGCGAGATAAAGGGTATGTCAGTATGGACGTATTTCGTGGCCAAAGTGGTGGCCAAATACTTTCGATATTCGTCGTCGTTGTCGTCACCCAGAGACACACAGAGAAATAAGAGATATTGTCTTGTTTTTTTATGCAATGTTCATATCAAAGTACGTCGCTATATATTCTCGTACTTCCTTGCAACCTATTAAGGTTGTGTTGTCGATTGTTTTGTTGCTAATCAATTTGTTGTATATGGTTTTTGTTATTGTTGTTGTAGGGGGATTTTTATTGCTTTGTTGTTGTTGCTGCTCAAAGTTCAATTTCAATCCGTGGAATAACACAGACCATCGCTCTGGTCTTTAAAAGTCGTAATTGTTCAGATTGGTTGTTGATGTTGGGCCTTGTTGACTGCCGCTTGCTGTTGCTGCTGTCCGTTTTATTGCCGTCTTGCAGGTTTGTATGCTGCAATTGCTGTTCTGTGGTTTATCAACGCTTTATTACGTTGACGTTTTGTCAATTTGATTGCCTTTGATTTTTAAAGCTTGCGTCGTTGTTGTTTTGGCTTTTTCGGCTTTAGTGGTTGATGTTGCTGCTGCTAGCCAGCAGGGTTGGCTGATTGCTTCAACATTCGATCGTTTCGGGTCGATTAAATGTGCCACAACCAAAATAGCCAGCAACAAAGTCATTATATCAGTAACCATTAAAAGCAGCAACATCAATCCCAATGCAATGCACTATGGTTCCAATGACCCATTTTTTTGGCCAAAAGTAAAAATGGATTATGGACATATTTTTGGTTTACTTCACACTTCTAAAAGGAGAGAAACAACAGTTTTTATATATAAGATTATAACAATTTATCAGTCAGAGGTAGCTTGAACTTGAATAATTTTGTTTGTGTAGGCCGGTTGGTATTGTAAATGGGCCATATCGGTGAATAACCTGATATAGCTGTCATATAAACCGATCTTGGGTCTTGATTTCTTGAGCCTTTAGAGTGCGCAATTAAAAGGAGAGAAACAACAGTTTTTATATATAAGATTATAACAATTTATCAGTCAGAGGTAGCTTGAACTTGAATAATTTTGTTTGTGTAGGCCGGTTGGTATTGTAAATGGGCCATATCGGTGAATAACCTGATATAGCTGTCATATAAACCGATCTTGGGTCTTGATTTCTTGAGCCTTTAGAGTGCGCAATTCTTATCCGATTGGAATGAAATTTTGCACGACGTGTTTTGTTATGATATCCAACAATTTTGCCAAGTATGGTTCAAATCGGTCCATAACCTGATATAGCTGCCATATAAACCGATCTTGGGTCTTGACTTCTTGAGCCTCTAGAGGGCGCAATTCTTATCCGATTGGAATGAAATTTGGCACGACGTGTTTTGTTATGATATCCAACAACTGTGCGAAGTATGGTTCGAATCAGTCCATAACCTGATATAGCTGACATATAAACCGATCTTGGGTCTTGACTTCTTGAGCCTCTAGAGTGCGCAATTCTTATCCGATTGAAATGAAATTTTGCACGACGTGTTTTGTTATAATATCCAACAACTGTGCCAAGTATGGATCAAATCGGTCCGTAACCTGATATAGCTGTCATATAAACCGATATTGGGTCTTGACTTCTTGAGCTTCTAAAGGGCGCAATTCTTATCCGATTGAAATGAAATTTTGCACGACGTGTTTTGTTATGATAACCAACAACTTTGCGAAGTATGGTTCGAATCAGTCCATAACCTGATATAGCTGCCATATAAACCGATCTTGGGTCTTGACTTCTTGAGCCTCTAAAGGGCGCAATTCTCCTTTTATATTTTGTTTGACTCTTAAAAATCACCCTTTTTTGAGGTGAAATAAAAAGATTAAATTCTATTCAAAAACGTATGCTCTAGGAACAAAATAAATAGCACAAACTTTGCTATTTCTGGAAAAAAAAATTGAGAAAAATGTAGCACTAAAAAAAGAAAAAAATGCTCTATTAATTATTTGTAATTGCATATAACTTGAAAGATTGAACATGTCGGCCAACTCAAAAAGCTTTTTCCATTAAAAAAAATGTCAATCAGTGCAGAAAATCGAAAATAATGTGCATTTAAACATTTAAGAAATCACTATAGGTCAACTATAACCCAGAATAGCACACCTTA
This sequence comes from Stomoxys calcitrans, assembly GCF_963082655.1. NCBI lineage: Eukaryota > Metazoa > Arthropoda > Insecta > Diptera > Muscidae > Stomoxys > Stomoxys calcitrans. Next base: position 50,171,690 of record NC_081552.1, on the reverse strand, counting down.
TATTATACACAGGGTGGCCAATTCCAGCATTTTTTGAAAGCTTATATCCTCTACTACAAACCGTTAGAAGATTGCAAAACGATCAGCTTCCTAGTTTCAAATGTAAAAAGGGTTTACAACTAAGAATTAAGTGCTGACATAGTTTTGGCCAGAAAAACAGGTGTTGAGACCATAGTGCAATGCTGCGTTTCATTTCTTTTTTCTCTCCATGCTTCTAGTAAAGCTGTAGTGGCCAGTGGCAGTAACAGGATGATGACCATGATGATGACGCAATGTTGGCTGTATGTTGTTGACGTCCCGCGTTGGTTTGTTGAATGCAATCTTTGGCTAGGTTGGTTGGTCGTTCGGTCGGTCGATTGGTTTGATACTGTTTGCTTTTGTCGGTTTTTATTTTTTTTTTCTTATTTTTGGGTTGCATTGGTTGAGGGCCATTTTAGCTGACAGATGAGGACTGGCCCGCAACCAGATTCATTTTCAGTTTCTGGTCACCGTTCAATCGTTGAGTTTTTTTTTTGGATGCTATATTAAGAATTGTATATTGTTGTAATTTTTATATGAATAGTAGTTTTTTTTATATATTTTGTTTTTGCGATTTGTTGCAGCTTAAACTGTTGATGATTGTTGATCTTTCAAATCAATTTAATGGTTGTGAGTTTTTTTATATTCACTGTTAGGGCAAACTAATAATCTTAAAGACCTTGAATTACATATACTTCATTTAAAATGCCTTAAGTGACGATTTGCAACAATGTTGAAGGGTTTGCTATTTAAAAACTGTTAATGTTTACCAAATATGGGTGATTGTGTGGCTAGGGACGAAACTCAACTATATAACAGCTTTCCTTTGGAAAAGGGTAATTTTAGTGCTCTTTTTATTGGGAGAGGATATTTTGGAACACTTTCCTAAGGGAAAGGGTAGATTTAGTACACTTTACTTTAAGAAGGGGTAGTTTTAGTACACTTTACTAAGGCAAAGGATAGTTTTACTACACTTTCCCAAGAGAAAGGGTAGTTTAAATGCACTTTCCTAAAAAAATAAGTATTGGGTTGCCCAAAAAGTAATTGCGGATTTTTTAAAAGAAAGTAAATGCATTTTTAAAAAAGCTTAGAATGAAGTTTAATCAAATATACTTTTGTTACACTTTTTTTCTAAAGCAAGCTAAAAGTAACAGCTGATAACTGACAGAAGAAAGAATGCAATTACAGAGTCAAAAGCTGTGAAAAAATTTGTCAACGCCGACTATATGAAAAATCCGCAATTACTTTTTGGGCAACCCAATAGTTTAAGTACCCTTTTTTGGGATAGGGTAGTATATTAAACTCTCTTTCTCATGTGAAATGGTAGTTTCAGTATCCTTTCTTTTGGAAAGGCTAATTTTAGTTTTCTTTCTTTTGGGAAAATGTAGTTTAAGTATACTTTCCTTGGAAAGGTAGTTTTATTTTATTTATTCGAAATGGCTAGTTTTAGTGCACTTTTCATTGCGAAGGGGTCGTTGTAGTGTCTTTTTCATTGCGAAAGGATAGTTTTAGTACCATCTTCTTTGCAAAAGGGTCGATCTAGTACCCTTTCCGAGAGGGTCGTTTTTGTAGCCAATTCTTTACGAAAAGGAAGATTTAGTGCGCTTTTCTTTGAGGAATGGTAGTTTATGTACATTTTCCTTTGCGAAACGGTTATTTAAGTACCCTTTTCTTTGTGAAAGGGTAGTTGTAGTACATTTTCTTTTAGTAGTACCCTTCGTTTGCGAAAGGTTAGTATTAGTACGAAAACTACCCTTTCGTAAAGGAAAGGGTAGTTTAAGTACCCTCTTCTTTTGGGAAATGGTAGTTCTAGTGTTCTTTCTTTTGGGAAGGAATAGTTTTAGTATCCTCTCTTTTGAGAAAGGGAAGTTTAAGTGCCCTTTCTTTTGGGATAGGCTAGTTTTAGCATCCATTCTCTCAGGAAAAGATAGTTTTAGTATCCTTTCGTCTTTGGGCCAGGGTAGTTTTGGTAGCGTTTCCTTTGGCTAAGGATAGCTTTAATAACCTTTCCTAACAACATTACACACAACAAAATTACCTCTTATTCATAACAACCGTCATTATGTGATTACTGTAAAAGAACAACTTTAACATCATTGAGAATCATTGCCGAGATGTAAAACATTTAAAAACATGATGTCAAGAAATAATTTTCATTCATTGGCTTTGGCATGCAACCATGGAGGCAGTAGAAGTGCAACGAAAACAGGCGTTCCTGGAATGAATGAGTGAGTGTGGCAAGCAAAAAAAATTATAATTTTTTTTTCTTGCAACAGCAGCAGCAGCCAGACCAAAAGTATGAGGCCGATTTTGTTGCTGCAGAATGTGTAGTCTTTGTTGTTGTTTTATTTTTCCTTGTTGTTTTTTTTTTTTTAGTTTCTTCTTTTACCCAAAACGATCATTTCCACCAAAAAGCTTAATGTGGTGGCTATAATATGCTGCTTGTGTAAATTGATGTTGCCGCAACCGATGATGATGATGATGCATTTGTTACTGAACTATTGGCCATGGCAGGAGAATGTTGTTTCTTTTTCACTGCTAGGCCACTATCATCATCTAGGCATGTGGCGCTGTATGTGGCATGTTTTGGGTGAAGTTGGTTACAGCAAACATTATGCATACAGTTGGAGTTGTTTTTATATCAATGTTGTATGTTGTTGATGCTCTTTAGCATGCCTCAGTGTGTAGGTATGTGCACCATCAAGTTTTGTGTGTGTGTGTGTTTTTTTTTGGGGGGGGGGGGGGGCACACATTTTGAGTGTGGTGCATGCCATATCTTTGGATGCAATGTATGTCGATGAGTTTGTTGTCTTGTCTTCTATGTATATGAGTTTGTTTGCTACAATGTTCTTGATTGACCTTTTTGCCATTTTCTCACTCTCTCTGCTGCTTTCTAGCATCCCTCACAGCCGCTGCGAAATTTCTTTGGTGCAATGGTTCCATTCATTCCACTGCAGGATATCTATGAAAAACATGTAGAAACTAAAGTGCATATAACCGAAAAGTGCATAGAGCAGCAAACATTAGCAACATAATAGTTCGTGGGGGCATGTCTAACAACAACAAACTAAATAACAACAAAAACAGCAAAACGAAAAACAATGATTGCTGGATCACCATCATCATCATCCTTCTGAGCTGCAGCTCAAATGATGCAGACAACTTAAGCTGCATCATAAAAACATCGTTGCATTCACACATGTCTGAATATGTAGACGCACTCAAAAAAAAAATTTTATTTTCCAGAGAAAGAAAATTTTGTTTTTATTTTATGGAGAAAAAAATGTACTGTAATTTTCCTAAAAATAAAGTTTTGATAAAATTATCGAAAAATTCGAAAATGATATAAAATTGAAATTCGGATAAAATTTTTTATAAAATTTTGCACAATTCTCTATAAAATATCATTTTGTCGAAACTTTCCTAAAAAAATAAAATGTTGACGAAATTTTCTATAGAAATAAAATGTTGACAAAATTGTTTACCATGTCGACCATGTCAAATTTGGGCTTAAATGAAAATATTTGGGAATAGAGCACGAATTTTACAAGGTTTGATTTGATGCGAAATGTCTGGGGTACCATCCCACGCCCAAAAAGCACCCCCCGTCAAATGGATATAAAGACCAATCACATGAAACAGAGCTTATTTATCGACTACGATCATATGGGGCTCAGCTAATATTTCATGTAAGGGCCAAGTGTCTTGGTGGCCACCTCACTCCAAAAATACACACGAAACTGGACATATTTACCCACTCCAATATAGGTGTCTAATGGTTAAACTAGTGTATACAATTTTTTGATATCTGAAGGGGCGGTGGCCCTACCCTGTACTCTAATTTTCATCAACGCCGGATCTAGGAGATGGGTGGCGCGATTTAAGCGAAATTTTGTGTGCTCTTTAAAGTAACCTAAAAACAAACATTTGGTGTCCAAATTTCGGATGGGGTACCTAGGGGGGGGGGGGGGGCCATCCCACCCCCCAAAACCCACCAAATCGGACATATTTACCGACCATACCCAAACAAAAGTTAATACCTAGCGTGGTCATTTCAGTACCTTACGATATTGATAGTAAAGTAGCACCGTATAAAAACAATACCGGATGTAGAATGTCTTTAGAATGTGTACAATTTCGATTTTCACCGCTTTGAACAGGATTTACACACTCAGATTGTAATGAAACATTTTATTTATTTGTTTAACAAAACATTTTAAGTACAAAGCTCAACAACACTTCTGACGAATATAAATGTGACGCCGTCAATTCTTAATAGCCTCTTTTGTCTGGTATTGAATTGATACCAAATGGTATTAGAAATCTTTCACAATCACGCGAATAAAATAACACCAGGCGGTATTGGCAAAGTACCGTCATTTTTCTATCAGTGCATGGCAATATAGGAGTAGAGCATGAAATTGATGCCCACGAGACCAATAAAGATCATATGGGATTCAAATAAAGACATTGTTATACTGTTAGCCAAACGACATACAAATGCCATTTTCGTGGCATGGTATTTCACTAAAAGATCTTTAATTGTCGTAAATATATATTCAAAGAATAATTTTGTTTCATATATTGTAAAAGAAGACACAGCGGGGAGGCCCGGTTCAGCTAGTATTCTATATAAATAAAAATTTTCTCAAAAAAAAAAAAAATTATATAAAAAAAAACAAAATTATATAAAAAAAAACAAAATTCTGAAAAATTTTGTATAGGAATAAAAATGTTGTCCAAAAATTTTATTTTGAGCAAATTGCCATACAAATATTTTTTTGTTTCTTCTTTATTTGTGTTTTTTTTATTGTTTCTCTTTTTTCTCAGTGCTCGTTTGCTGGCTGTTGTGTTTGTGCAAAGTATTATGGGATATCATGGTTAGGAATTGCCAAAAGCCATCTTTTCATAGCACAAAACGCTTAGCTTCTTTTTCATGAAAACAAGCACTGCGAACGCTAACTGAAAACACACAAAACATTCATTCCTTCAAGCCAAGCGGCAACAATTGCCATCAATGACAATGGATGTTAAAAGAAAAATCGTTAAGGATCTGTTGCCAAGTGAGGGCTGGGAAGAAGTTGGAGAGATACAACAGGGTTTTTATCTACCTTCTATGACTTTCAAAGAATTTAAGGCTAAATGCGCTTTAAGCAACCTGTTTGATGAAATGGCCAAACAATAAAGAATTTTGGTTTTCTTCTTTTTATACCCTCCACCATAAGATGGGGGGTATACTAATTTCGTCATTCTGTTTGTAACTACTCGAAATATTCGTCTGAGACCCCATAAAGTATATATATTCTTGATCGTCGTGACATTTTATGTCGATCTATCCATGTCCGTCCGTCTGTCCGTCCGTCCGTCCGTCCGTCCGTCTGTCTGTCGAAAGCACGCTAACTTCCGAAGGAGTAAAGCTAGCCGCTTGAAATTTTACACAAATACTTCCTATTAGTGTAGGTCGGTTGGTATTGTAAATGGGCCATATCGGTCTATGTTTTGATATAGCTGCCATATAAACCGATCTTGGGCCTTGACTTCTTGAGCCTCTAGCACGCGCAATTCTTATCCGATTGGAATGAAATTTTGCACGACGTGTTTTGATATGATATCCAACAACTGTGCCAAGTATGGTTTAAATCGGTCCATAACCTGATATAGCTGCCATATAAACCGATCTTGGGTCTTGACTTCTTGAGCCTCTAGAGTGCGCAATTCTTATCCGATTGGAATGAAATTGTGCACGACGTGTTTTGTTATTATATCCAACAACTGTGCTAAGTATGGTTGAAATCGGTTCATAACCTGATATAGCTGTCATATAAACCGATCTTGGGTCTTGATTTCTTGAGCCTCTAGAGTGCGCAATTCCTATCTGATTTGAATGAATTTTTGCACCACGTCTTTTGTTATGTTATCCAACAATTGTGCCAAATACGGTTCAAATCGGTCCATTACCCGATATAGCTGCCATATAAACCGATCTTGGGTCTTGACTTCTTGAGCCTCTAGAGTGCGCAATTCTTATCCGATTTGAATGCAATTTTGCGCGACGTGTTTTGTTATGATATCCAACAACTGTGCCAAGTATGGTTCAAATCGGTTCATAACCTGATATAGCTGCCATATAAACCGATCTTGGGTCTTGACTTCTTAAGCCTCTAGAGTGCGCAATTCTTATCCGTTTGGAATGAAATTTTGCACGACGTGTTTTGTTATGATATCCAACAACTGTGCCAAGTATGGTTCAAATCGGTTCATAACCAGATATAGCTGCCATATAAACCGATCTGGGATCTTGACTTCTTGGGCCTCCAGAGGTCGCAATTATTATCCGATTTGCCTGAAATTTTGTACTACGGATCCTCTCATGACCATCAACATACGTGTTTATTATGATTTGAATCGGTCTATAGCCCGATAAAGTTCCCATATAAATCGATCTCTCTATTTTACTTCTTGAGGCCACAAAGGGCGCCAATTTTTATTCGAATTGGCCGACATTTTACACAGGTCTACAACGTATAATTTAATTGTGGTCCGAACCGGTTCATATCTTGATATTGCTCTAATAGCAGAGCAAGTCTTTTTGTTTATCCTTTTTTTGCCTAAGAAGAGATGCCGGGAAAAGAATTTGACAAATGCGATCCATGGTGGAGGGTATATAAGATTCGGTCCGGCCGAACTTAGCACGCTTTTACTTGTTTTTATTTTATTCGTAAGCTGGTTAAGTGCGAAGATGGGCTATATCGGACTATATCTTGATATAGCCCCCATATAGACCGATCCGTCGATTTGGGGTAAAAGCCACATTTACAATACGATTTTGCTGAAATTTGGTACTGTAAGTTGTGTTAGGCCCTTCGACATCCTTCTTAGATGTGGCTTAGATCGGTCCAAATTTGGACCGAAGGAGGAAATTTACGCAAAAATTGTATTTCTTTAGAAAATGTTGTTGAAAGTGTATAAAATGTTATGTTCAGTGGATTGGACCAGTAGGAATTCAGTGCTTTTCCGCGCCATAAAATAATAGAAATATATTTGTTTTTATAGATGTTTATATAACACAATTTTTTGTCGGGCTTTTTTAATATGCTTTTGTTTTTTTTTTTATGAAATATTCTAATTTTTCCCAAATTTTACTATTATATAAAATTTCGTCTTTAAAGTACCAAAAAAATTTTGTCAATAATTTCTTTTATTAAAAACTTTTTCAAAATTTCATATTTATAGAAAAACTTCATCAAAATGTGATGTTTTTTTTACAGAAAGTTTTTGTGATATCAATGGACAGTAGGTGGGAACAGCAGGAGTTTAGAGCTGCTCTAAGTTAAAAATTTTGCAAAAAAAAATTATGTGAGCCAAAATATTTGTAAAAAAAATATTTTAAAAAGTGCATTTGAATAGAAAATGTTAAAAAAAAAATTATTTTTTAAAATATTTTTCAATGCATAGTAGGTGGGAATTTCGACATTTTCAAGAATTGTTGTATTCTTAGAGACCTTAGGTTTGAATTATTGTTGATTTTTTTTTTTTTTATTTTATAATTCACTTTTCATTTATACAATTTTAGGCCCCTTATAACTAGTGGGTGCCAACATGATGTTAAGGAGCTTGTCAAGAGGATTTAATCAAATTGTCTGACCATTTGACCGCTTTAATGGTCTTTTGTAATAAATTACTGCCCCATGCAACATCATTAACATGTGCAACATGTATCATTTTAGTATTCATTTCTCTTTTGGTTTTCCTTCCTTACTTAGAGTATTGCATAAACTCAAATGGTTATGAAAATGCATGAGCCACTTGTACCACATTTACCAAACACGGGGTATTGCAATGCGGCTCCTCAGTCTCAATAGCGGTTGAGGAAAGCAATGCTCCATTGCATGTTTTGCATTTATTCAAATGTTTGTGCTCATGATGATCAGTGTGGAGTCTGTCTGTCCTTACCTCCTAGCCTTCCTTCCTGCCTGCAGTCTGGAGAAGCTACATTTTCCTCATCTTGTTTTGTAATTAAAATTTATGATAATCTTTGTATATAATTCGTTGAAATGTGTGTTATAATCATAAATTAAAACAAAATGTGGGAAAATGTGTTATGCGCATATATGACTAGAGTTGGACGGACACAGTTTAGTAATTCAGTGTGGATGTTAAATTGAAGTGAAAGAGAACTCTTGCAGCGCCAAGAATAATTTGCAATGTTGATGAATGAAGAACTTTCCCTTCGATTTAAATGATTTATGGAGTATCGGCTTATTTGAAAGTATAAGCAGCAAAGGGCCTTGGCTTATGATAGGGAAAAGTGCATGCGTTTTTTTTTCGATTATATTCTAAACAATGGCTAGCTATTCAATGACCAATGCAATAGCATTCCATTGTTATTTATGCCTAAGACCAATGAAAAAAAAGTTCTTTGGATGATGCAATTTAATTGTTGTTAATTAAATGAGGAATAGAGAAGAGGAAACAACTAAAACGAAATATGAGTTCTCATGTACTGCTGAGATGACCTCATTTCTGGTGACTGACGAGATATTGATTGGCTGAATACAAGAAAATATGGATATACTACTGCAAACGTAAAGAATACAGAGGATCGAAAAATAAAACGTTAAAATTACAAAAAAAAAAAACTTATTCAAAGGCCAATCGGCTCGAGACATGATTCAATATGAACCAGCTGGAATGCCCAACGACTAAGATTAAAAAGTAACAAGTAAAAAGCCGTTAAATTCGGCCGGGCCGAACTTTGGATACCCACCACCTCGGGTATATATTTTAAGCACCTTTTGTCATAATTCGGTGAAAAATGCATTATTTATGCACTCATAGCAGCCACATCCAAATACGGTCCGATTTGGACCAAATACGGCTAGGACATTGAGTGGTCTAATAAGTACAAGTCAATGTTTGATTTGGGTTCAATATTAGTCTTTTTGATAGCAATATCCAAATTTAGACCGATCGAACCACATAGGACGGATGTCGCAATCGGATAATAAGTGCTCCTTTTGATGGGGCCAAATTCTTAAAGATCGGTCTATATGGCAGCTATATCCAAATCTGCATCGATCTGGCCCATCTTAAAAGCTTAAAATAACCCACTGTCCTGAATTGCAGCTAAATTTGACAAAAAATGCGCCTTTAATGAGCCCAAGACCTTAAATCAAAAGATCGGACTATATGGCAGCTATATCCAAATCTGGTCTGATCTAGGCCAAATTGAAAAAACTCACTGTCTTAAATTCAACACAATCCACTGTCCTAAAATTCAAGCGAAATCGAACAATTAATACGTCTTTTGTAAGTCCAAGACCTTGAGTCGAGAGATCGGTCTATATGGTAGCTATATCCAAATCTGGATCGATCTGTGCCAAAGTGACGAAGGATATCGAGCGGCCTTACACAACTCACTCACTCACAAAATCGGATAATAAATGTTGATTTTATGGGCCTAAGACCATAAATCGGCAGATCGGACTATACGGGGGCTGTATCAAGATGTAGTCCGATATAGCCCATCTTCGAACTTAACCTGCCCCTGGACAAAAAGAGAAACTGTGCAAAGTTTCAAAGCTCAGTATCTCCAGTTTTAAAGACTGTGGCCTAATTTCAATAGACAAACAGAAAGGTGGACGAACGGCCGGACGGAAATGGCTAGATCGTCTTAAATTTTTATGACGATCAGGAAAAAAAATACTTAGGTAGGTATAAAAACGTGCTACGTTCGGCCGGGCGGAAGCCTGGGAACCCACCACGATTTATTCTGCTACAAATTTCTACATACCGAATCAGGCAAAAATTAAAATTATTAACCTATTTAGACCTTACTTGGTACGATTGTTGAAAGTCGTAGCGAAATACTACTTGCAAAATTTCAGCTCAGCAATTGCGACTTTTAGGGGCTCAGGAAGTCAAATCGGGAGATCGTTTTATGTGGTAACTATATGAGGTTATAGACCGATTCGAACCATACTTGGCACGATTGTTGCAAGTCGTGGCAGAACACAACGTGCAAATTTTCAGCCCAATTTGATAACAATTGCGGCTTCTAGGAGCTTAAGAAGTCACATCGGGAATTCGGTTTACATGCGACCTATACCAGGTTATAGACCGCTCCAAACCCTACTTGGCACGATTTTTGGAAGTTTTGGTACAACACTTCAGGGAAAATTTCAGCTCAATCGGATAGCAATTGCAGCTTCTATGGGCTCAAGAAGTCAACTCCGAGGATAGGTTTATATGTGATCTATACCTTGGCACGACTGTTGGAACAGAACACTACTTGGGAGATTTCAGCTCAATCCGACAACAAATACGGCTTCTAGGGTCTCAAGAAGTCAAATTAGGTAATTGGTATATATGGGAGCAAGGGGCTATCGAGCCCGAGCCCCGTCGTTACGAATAGAATATTAAAATTATTGGGTTGCCCAAAAAGTAATTGCGGATTTTTCATATAGTCGGCGTTGACAAATTTTTTCAACGGCTTGTGACTCTGTAATTGCATTCTTTCTTCTGTCAGTTATCAGCTGTTACTTATAGCTTGCTTTAGAAAAAAAGCGTAAAAAAAGTATATTTGATTAAAGTTCATTCTAAGATTTATTAAAAATGCATTTACTTTCTTTTAAAAATTCCGCAATTACTTTTTGGGCAACCCAATATATTTTCTCTTTAGGTATGCAAATCGATATTTTCACGTGTTGCAAACTGGTTGACTAAATTAGTATAACCCCCTTACATGGTGGTCGCTTTAAACATATTAAAATTTCAAAGTCAACGTTTTGCAATAGTGTCGCTTGTAGCCACTGATGACACATGGAAATAGTAAGCCTTCAAATGACTCAGTAACCCCAGAGAAACATGAAAAATCTACAAATGTCATTTAAAATTATAGAAAATTTAAGTTTCATGAGTAATTGGAGGCACATATCCAAACTGGTAAAAACTTTGCTCATATTTAAAAAAAAAAAATATTTTATGAAAAATAAAAAGTCAATTAAAGAAAAAATAATTTCTTTACCAATTTTTTTTGGAAATCTTAAAAAACTAGTCTTTTAATCCCTTTAATGATTTCCTTATAGGTTAAAAATTCTTCCTAAACACCCAGCTCCTCCCATTGAATGACAAATAATATGGCAAAAATCACATTAACTTCTTAGATTAAAATCATTCAATGGCACAATTATATCTTCCCACATGATATCAGCGCAACACAAGATACTTAGAAAATAAAATAATCTAAAGATTTATATTTTTTGTTAATTAACCTCTTATACGCCTCTCGCTACGCCTAGCCTTGCCCAAGCTCTTATGGGCTCGTTTCTCTTTTTCTAATTAATTACCTGATTATGAAAAATATCCGTATCTGTAAAAAATGTATGTGTAGCGAATATTTGCCTCATAAATTTTCAAAGTAAGGGGTAAGATGTGAATTTGAAATGTTCGAAATATTTCTCACAATTTATCATTAGGTCGATGGTATTTGATAAAAAAAAAACGCACATCGATAGCATTCAGACATGTTGGTGAGAAATCTTGCATATGAATATAAAAATAAAAACATCATCAACACTCAACAAATCAAGATGATGATGATGATATGGCGGGGACCCGAAAATGATCCACAAAAAAAAATCTAATAAACATCTCAAGAAATCAAACTTTAGTCTCTATGCATTGGGTTTAATGTTTTTTTTTCACATTTTCATGAACAAAACTCATTGAACGAATGACAACAATACGAAATCAACATAAATTAAGAGATTTACACAAAACGGATGATTGTAGTAAAATGCGGCAAAAATCAAATGTGGCCCCAACAGCCTCAATCTCATATAAAAATTATAAACATCACAGTATTATTGAGATTTTTGGAATTTTAGACACACGTCATAAAGTAAATAAATCTAACAAAAGAAGTATTACAAAATAATTTTTTTTATAAGACAAAAAAAAAAAGAATTAAAACAAGTAAGACAAGGTTACCATATGACGAAAAGAAATGATGGTGATGTAGCTGGGGTTTGGGTATTAGGAAAATATATTTTGTTAATTAAGGGATTAAATTGAAAGAAATAAGTTCCAAGAAAAAAATAAAACAACAACAACACAGTAGAAGTCTCAAAAAAAGATTATGAAAATAACATAGCAAAATAACATTTTGCTAATCTTATGTAAGCGAGTTTATTAAATTGGTTTCGGCAAATATATATATAAATATATATATATATATATATATATATATATATATATATATATAAATATAAATATATATATATATATATATATATATATATATATATATATATATATATATATATAATGTGGAAGTTGGAGTTCCTTCCATGCTTCACATACAAAATTTTTTTAGTAAGTAAAGACTCGACTTCACGTATGTATCCTTAGTGTGAAAGCCCAACCTGGACACACGGAACAACAGCGACAGTCATTACCGTTGTCTTAGCGTTCGAAGCCACCAATACAACTTCCAACAGATGCACAAAATCATGTGTAGTACGGAAGATGAGTAATTTGTCACAGAAAGAATGTCTGTCATTACACAAAAATACATGCATTGGAAAAATTACAGCTAATAGACAGGGTTGTCGGTGTGATTGATGTGGCAATTGTATCATAGATTCGTTTTCGCTATTAATACGATTCAAATACAACATACCAACGCACGGCCCTCGAAGCCATAACACCTAATACGGTTGAAAAGTCTTCTAACCAAAGACGAAACGCGTCCCATAGTCGTTGGTGTGTGTTGCTATTTTTGGCTTTCCTCTTCCATTTGCATCTCCGATCATTGAGCTCGTCTCGAAAGAGAAACAAAAAGAAATGTAAAATAAAATTTTCTATAGAAACAGGGCTGCGGACTCGAGCAATTTTCACTCGACTCCGACTCTAGGCGAAGTGCTCAACTACGACTTCGGGCACCGAGTTGGTGCTATATTTTATATTCAACACTAAGGAATGGGGGTGATAACCAACCTTGGCAATATGGGTATTAAATGAAAGGTATTAGAGAGTAGTTTACAGATTACAGACAAAAAATTAGACCTGGTAAGGACCTACGAGATCTTGAAAATTTTGCACTCCCTTTAACCCTACACTCAACCAAACTTGTTATCCAAAATATAAAAATGTTTGCTAAAACACAAGTAATTGTCTGCTGGAAATGGGATAGCAGACATTACTGCTGTTTAAGCAAACATAGGGCTGATGTAAAAGCGTAATACGTTTCGGTCAGCTAAATCAGCAAACAAAATCAATTATTTTAAGTACAAAAATCTGCTGAAAAAAAAGAGCTGGCCGTTTGAAATTTGGCACAGAAACTTACTATTAATGTAGGTTGTTGGGGATTGCAAATAGGCGATATTGGTTCAGATTTAGATATAGCTCCCATATAAACCGATCTCCCGATTCTTCTTGAGCCCCTGGAAGCCGCAGTTTTTGTTCGATTTGGCTAAAATTTAGCATGTAGTTTGTCAACAACTGTGCCAATGACGATCCAAATCGGTCTATAACCTGATATAGCTGCAATATAAACCGATCTACCGATTTGACTTCTTGAGCCCGTACAAGTCGCAATTTTTGTGGTGTTCGGTTATAACTTCCAAAAACTGTGCTAAATACGGTCCAAATCGGTCTTTAACCTGATATAGCTCCCATGTAAAGCGGTCTCTCGATCATCCTTGTTAGGTTCCTAGAAACTTTAATTTTTGCTGGTTTGACAGAAGTTTGGTATGTAGACTAAAATTATGCCCTTCAACTAAATTTAGTTTTTATACCCACCACCGACGGATAGGGGTATATTCATTTTGTCATTCCGTTTGCAACACATCGAAATATCCATTTCCGACCCTATAAAGTATATATATTCTTGATCAGCGTAAAAATCTAAGACGATCTAGCCATGTCCGTCCGTCTGTCCGTCTGTCTGTTGAAATCACGCTACAGTCTTTAAAAATAGAGATATTGAGCTGAAATTTTGCACAAGTTCTTTTTTTGTCCATAAGCAGGTTAAGTTCGAAGATGGGCTATATCGGACTATATCTTGATATAGCCCCCATATAGACCGATCCGCCGATTTAGGGTCTTAAGCCCATAAAAGCCACATTTATTATCCGATTTTGTTGAAATTTGAGACAGTGAGTTGTGTTAGGCCCTTCGACATCCTTTGTCAATTTGGCTCAGATCGGTTTAGATTTGGATATAGCTGCCATATAGACCGATCCTCCGATTTAGGGTCTAAGGCTCATAAAAGCCACATTTATGGTCCGATTTCGCTGAAATTTGGGACAGTGAGTTGTCTTAGGCCCTTTGACATGTTTCTTTAATTTGGTCCAGATCGGTTCAGATTTGGATATAGCTGCCATATAGACCGATCCTCCGATTTAGGGTCTAAGGCCCATAAAAGCCACATTTATGGTCCGATTTCGCTGAAATTTGGGACAGTGAGTTGTCTTAGGCCCTTTGACATCCTTCGTTAATTTGGCTCAGATCGGTCCAGATTTGGATATAGCTGCCATATAGATCGATCCTCCGATTTATGGTGTAAGGCCCATAATAGCCACATTCATTATCCGATTTTGCTGAAATTTGGGACAGTGAGATGTGTTAGGCCCTTTGACATATTTCTTCAATTTGGTCCAGATCGGTTCAAATTTGGATATAGCTACCATATAGACCGATTTCTTAGTTTATGGTTTTGGGCCCATAAAATGCTCATTTATTGCCCGATGTCCCCGAAATTTGGAACAGTGAGTTAAGTTAAGCCCCTTGACATACTTCTTCAATATCGCACAGATCGGTCCAGATTTGGATATAGCTGCCATATAGACCGATATCTAGGTTTTAGGTTTTGGGGCCATAAAAGACGCATTTATTGTCCGATGTCGCTGAAATTTGAGACAGTGAGTTTGGTTAGGCTCTTCGACGTCCTTCTTCAATTTTGCCCTGATCGGTCCAGATTTGAATATAGCTGCCATATAGACCGATCTCTGGATTTAAGGTTTAGGGCCCATAAAAGAGGCATTTATTGTCCGATTTCGCCGAAATTTGGGACAGTGCTTAGTGTTAGGCTCCTCGACATGTTTATGCAACTCGGCCCAAATCGGTCCAGATTTGGATATAGCTGTCATGTAGACCGATATCTCGATTTAAAGTCTTGGCCCCATAAAAGGCGCATTTATAATCCGATTTCACTGAAATTTGACACAGTGACTTATGTTAGGCTTTTCGACATCCGTGTCGTATATAGTTCAGATCGGTATGAGGTATATGAGTATAAGGTATGAAATTTTCACCGAATTTTGATGAAAGGTGGTTTACATATATACCCGAGGTGGTGGGTATCCAAAGTTCGGCCCGGCCGAACTTAACGCCTTTTTACTTGTTATACATTTTCATGGTGGGGGGTTCCCAAGATTCGGCCCGGCGGAACTTAGCAAGCTTTCACTTGTTTTGATTACTTTAGTCATTTTTATAGCCACCACCATAGGATTGGGGGTATATTCTTTAAGTCATTGAAATATCTATTTGTGACCCTAAAAAGTCGTAAAATTCTTAGACGATTTAATGTCCGTGTGTCTGTTCGTTCGTTAGTTGTTATCATTCTACAGGCTTTAACATTGAGATATTGAGTTGAATTTTGCACAGACTCGTATTTCTTCTATACGCAGGCTAAGTTCTTGAATGGGCCAAAGCGGACTATATATAGATATAGCTGCCACATAGACTGATCTGGCGATTTATGGTCTTGAGCCCGTAAAAGCCACATTTTGCTGAAATTTGAAACAAGAAGTTGTACCAGGGGACCCGATATTCAGACCGAATATGGCTCAGACACATTATAAATGTAACAAAATTAATAGGAGCGATTTTATGAAATATATGGTATATGCAACGAAAGTTCTATTCAAATCGCTCCAAATTCCTACTGTCCCCTCCTACAATACATCTATAATATGTTCCATTTGCAGCCCAAAGCCTTGAACCAATTGTGATTGCAATTGTAACCTTATTTAAAAACATGCAAGGATTTGGCTAAACTCGGGCAATACCTAACTTTTGACACCCTACACCACATTGGGTATACAAGCTAAGTCGTCTAAATACCCTGTACCACAGTGTAAGGTATAACTAAATCCCGCCACAATGAAATCTCTATTAACCTTCACTGTTGCTGGGAAATTATTCCCTTGGTATGGCAAAATTCTACCTCCAGTGCCCTCCTTTAAACCATTTGACCATTTGGTGTTAGCAGGCCGCAGGCTTAGCAGATAGCAACAGAACATTAAATTCCGAGCAATGATTGTTTGCCAAATGAATGGCGCATGTCGTTGGCATTTTTGTTGATATATTTGCAATGTTTTTCTCCAAGCTTCTTTTTTTTTTTTGGAAAATCTTATTGTGCGGGTGTTAAGTTAACAATTTAATTCAATTACGTTTGACAAAAAAAAGGCTTGTTATTTTTGGTGGATTTTACCAAAAGAGTAACCAAAACAATGAAAATCCCACAAATTAGTTTGTACGCAGCATTTTTTTTTTGGTATTTTTTATGTAGGCTCTTAAAGGCTTGGTCGGTCAAATGCTGCGTTTGAACCGTGAACAAAAAGAATTAAAAAAAATTTTTCAGAATGGGAAACAACATGGAGTGGAAGTGATTTCTGTTTGTCTTTTTAAAATTTTAATTAATGAGTTTGTGTTTTTTTGCGCCCGGTGTGAATATGTCATTAGAGCTCCAACCACAGCGAGCAATTTTAACAATTCTATTTTTGGAAGAAGAGTTGAAATAGCAAAAAAATAGATGATGTTGTTGACTTTGTCTGTGCCACAAATGATTTAATGTTATGCTTGAGAACATTTGAAAAGGTTTTTCGCTTTGCATGTGCTGATTGAGTGGATTATGCTGGCGCAATTGTTTGGAGAAATTCTCCAGATCAATGGCAGAAGTTACATATGTGGGAACAATTTCTAATTGTTGGGCAAAAAATAAAGAAAAAGTTAGTGAAAACGAGAGAAAGGGAAACGACAAAGGCAATAGGGTTTACGGCAAAAATCTCTTTAAATTTTTTCATATAATTTGCTATAGAATTTATATGTTCAAAAAATTATTTTAAGAAGTAAAAACAAATTGGTTCAAGCTGGCTAATCCAACAACAAAATAAAATAATTTTTGCAACCAAACTAAAGAAGCGCAAAAACCAAAACAAAGTTTTAAAAAATAAAATTGGGACAAAAATTTCTCGTTTAAAAAAAAATATAACAGTTTTTTTTAAAGACTAAACAATTTTAATGAAACTTTCTAAGGGGATAAATTTTGACAAAATTTCTATTGAAAAAAAAAAAATAAAAAAATTCTGATGAATAATTTCCATTTTCCATTCATGGACGAACAGCTTCGATAATATTTGATATTCAAAAAAAAAACTTTTTTTTATAGTTTATTTATTTTTGTTGTTTTCAATATCTCTATATAAAAAAAAAAAAATCATTTGTGTTTGTTTGAAATTTTCACAAATTATGTAGGTTGGTCTGGATAAAGCCATAAGCTGTATAATTATTTGATATCGGAAGCGGGGCGGACCCTCCCCCTTATCCCAACAGAACCGCCAAAAATCATAAGTGGACCGCTAGGGACAAAAGTGACTCAAATGAAAGGTATGCAGGAGCAGAGTACGAATATGATATTATAACTAGCCAACCTACCGCCCAAAATCGGCATATTAAACGATTCTGCCAATGTGAGACTCCAACGAAAGGTTTCGGGAGTATATTATCAATATCATACAAAACAGACAATTTGGGGCTCGTCCACTCCATCAAACCCACTGCCCAGATGGGAATATCAGCCGATCATGGCTATATGGGTATCAAATGAAAGGTACTTATGAGAGTGGCACTCTAACTCATAAAATCACCTCAAATAAGTTACAATGTGTGGATCAAGTGATAGATATATAGATAATCTGACATTCAAATTTGTACTCGAGCGCCATTAGGGGGTGGCGCTCAATCCCGGCCTCACAAATGGTCCTAGGTAATTGTAACTTAAACATTACCCTAATTTAAAAAAACTCCAAATCTCGAAAATAGATGGAGGGATTTAAGCGAAATTGCAAATTTGCGAATGAACATTCCAATATCAATAAGTGCTGTCCGATCAATGATAAGGGACCTCCTTTTTACAGCCGAGTCCGAACGGCGTACTGCAAAGCGATACCTCTTTGGGGAGAAGTTTTTGCGTGGCTACCATGTCCAGGATTCGAACCAAAGCGCTTAGCGTCATAGGCGGACATGTTAACCAATACGCTACGGTGGCGTCCAAATGAGGCTGAAGGGTTCAAATTCTTATCCAATTTGGATGAAATTTTGAACAACGACTTCTTCTATGATCTTTAGCGTAATAAATATAATTTTTTTATAATGCGCCACCCTTTGGTGTTGTGCGTAATATGTATCTGCGTTGTACTTTTCCAATACATCCGCCAGTGCTTTTACTGCACCTTCTCCATAAAGAGTCCGGCCATTGCAGGTGAAGATCCACTGATCTTGGTCCTTTTTTCCTTCGCATGGGTCGTCAACGTCCGTTTTTATACACCCTCCACCATAAGATGGGGGTATACTAATTTCGTAATTGCATTTGTAGCACATCGAAATATTGATCGGCGGCCCAACAAGACCCTCCCCCTAATTTTCAGAAACGCCAGATCTCGGAGATGGGTAATGCGATTTAAGCGATATTTTGTGTGCTCTCAGTACCCTAAAAATAAAAATTTGGTATCCAAATTTCGGATGGGGTACCTAGGGGGGCTGCCCCACCCTAAAACCTAACAAACATATATTTAGACCAATCACGACAATATAGGACCCAAATGAAAGGTATTTAGGATAAGAAAACGTATCTGATATCCACTTATCGGACCAAGTGTTAGGGGGACCACCCCAAAACCCAAAATAGCCCTAAATCGGACATATTTACCGACCACAGCAATATGGGACTCAAATGAAAGGTATTTACAAGTAGAATACGAATCTAATATCCAAATGTGGGACCACGTTTCTGGGGGTCCACCCCTTCCGCAAAACACCCCCCCCCCCCCCAAACAGGACTTATTTACTGACCACGGCAATATGGGGCTTAAATAAAAGGTATTTGAGTGTAGAATTCGAATCTGATATCCAATTATGGGACCAAGTGTTTGGGGGGCCGCCTCTCCCCAAAACATTCCCCAAATGGGGGATAAAATGAAAGGTCTTTGTGAGTAAAGCATGGAGAAAAGTGTTAATGGGGCCACCCCACCCCCACAACACCACCCAAATAGAAAGTATTTGCTGATTATTGCAATATGAGGCTCAAATAAGAGGCTTTTTAGAGTAGAACACGAATCCGAGATATATTTTCAAATATTTTTTCAAAAATTTTCAAATAAGGGGCTTTTTAGAGTAGAACACGTATCCGATATATATATTTTCAAGGTCAACTCACTGAGTGGCCGCCCATCCCCCAAATCACCCCCCATCCCCCAAAACATCCCCCAAGCCGGGTATATTTGGCGACTATGGAAATATGAGGCTTAAATTAAAGGTATTTGGGACTAGACCACGTATCTGATATCAACATTAGGGACCAACTGTCTAGGGAAAGTCCCACCACCATAACAACCCGCAAATAGGACGTAGTTTTTAGGGCCAATACCCCTAACCGGACATATTTTCTGACTTTTGCAATAAGGAGTTTAAATGAGATTAGAAAATTAATTTGATATCTAATTTTGAGGCCAATGGCAATATGGGGTTCAAATAAATGATATATAGATATATGAGAATAGAGCACGTTGCTGATATATTTTTCAGGCTAAGGGATTTTCCAATCCCCAAAACACATCTACCGACCATGTCAATGTGGAGCTTAAATGAAAGGTATTGGGGAGGTAGAGTAAGAATTGATACCCACCCACCAATTTTATGTGGGTCTACCCCTTTCCCAAAATACCCCACAAACAGCAATTTTTTACTTTCCATCGCAATATGAGGCTCAAATAAAGATATTTGGGAGTAGAATACGAATTTGATATCCATTTGTAGGACCATTTATTTAGGGCATCCCCCCTTCCCCAAAACACCCCCCAAAGGGGAAAACATTTTTCGACCATGCCAATATGTGGCTCAAATGAAAGGTATTTGAGATTAGAAAACGAATTTGATAACCAATTTTGGGGCCATGTGTTTGGGGGACGCCTCATCGTGTAAACTCCCCTAAACCAATGGCAATATGGGGTTTAAATAAATCGTATTTGAATGAAGAGCATCGTGATATTTTTCAGAGCCAAGTGTCTGGCGGACCACATCACCCCCGAAAACACCACTAAATCAGACATCATGAGAATATCGGGCAAAATGTCCAAATGGAGTACACCCTACATCCAAACTTAAATTCGTAGACCAATAAAGATCATATGGGATTCAGATAAAGGCACTTATATTGTTAGTCAAGCGATATACTATTTTCGTGGCATGGTATTTCACTAAAAGCTCTTTAATTGTCGAAAATAAATATTCCAAGGAAACTTTTGTTCCATATAAAGTAAAAGAAGCCGCAGCGGAGCGGGCCCAGGTCAGTTAGTTTTTTTATAAAAATAAAATCTTGAGAAATTTTTTTTTTTTTTAATTTCTTAAACGCGTTAAATTGTGACACGATTTTAGATTTTATTTGACACAATTTTTTCTTACAGACTGGAGTTTTGTCTGCTTTTTAATCATTATTTTCGCCTATTGAACTGTTTTCTCCAGGCTTACCCATACATTTAGACTCCCAACTGAGCTACTTATGCTGCTAGCCAAGCGGCTTTTTATTCGCCAGTCTACTTGAGTTGGTTTTTTGTCTCGTTGTTGTTTTTGCTGTTCTCTTTCATCTACAGCTGATGAACACATTTAGAAAAAACAAAATAAAAACAAAAAACCAAAATAAACGTTCCCGGCAGACACAAAAGTGCCGGGAATTTGTATAAAAATATTTTTGTGAGCTTCTATTATTAATTTGTTTTGAAAAGGGGTGTTGTATATGTTATGACCACATTTCGAACCGAACACTGATTTTGGTAATAAAATTCAATGATTTGCAAGCGTTGCTCGTTAGTAAGTCTATTCATGATGAAATGTCAAAGCATACTGAGCATCTTTCTCTTTGACACCATGTCTGAAATCCCACGTGATCTGTCAAATACTAATGCATGAAAATCCTAACCTCAAAAAAATCACCCTTTAGTTGTCTACATGGTTGGGTCTTAAATATGTTTACATGAATTATCCAACTCAGATAATTCCGAGGGTAAATATAGGCCACTTAAAAATCGAATCAAAAAATCACAGTTTTATCTAATCTTTTAAATTTTTTCTCTAACAGTTTAAAATTCTTAATATCGGTTAAAATCATTATGAATCATTAAACAAAATTTTTTTCTCCATAGGCTAAAAAGTATTCAGTTTAATATTTTCAATTTTTAAATTAATTAATTGGTTTTTTAGTCATCATTCGCTCATTCAGCTACGAGTATCAATTCCAAGAGATTATGTCAGTTTTTTTGCTTTTATTCATTAACTTTGTTCTATAAACAATTAGAATTAAAATGAGAGTCTATAAAAACGATAAATGAGGCTTTAATTGATTCCTGTAGTTGATTATATCATATGGGTTAATGCAGAAATTAAATGTTTTGCACATTCGATTTGTTATGCTCGACTTGTGTATATGCGGCAGTTTTTAATTATTTATTATAGAAATAAAAAAAAAATAATTAATTTATAGCAACACAATGATAATGAAATGGGCCTTTGAAATGCCAAATCCATATTCCTCAAAGAAAAATTTTGCGTATTCATTTATAAAAATGTAAGGCTTTAACATTTTTTTTTTTCATTCTATTACAAATACAAAATGAAACAAATGTTTTGCTTCACACTTTTCTTATTTTCTTAATTTAATTATGGACATGCAATTTAGTTGACAGCACAGTTCAATAACTTTTGCCTTGCATTCATCTCAGAAAGCAAACAATTTTTTCTCCTTTTTTTATTAAACGAACATGTTTTCTATTAATTAAGGATTTTTTTCTACCCTTTCTCATCAGATGAATATTTTATAAAATATATAGAAAAAATACCCATAATTAACATAAAACTTACTCTAGTAGTATGTTAGTGTACGAGATAGGTTTTTGTAATTTGCTGGAATATTAAACATCAGTACGTACCTGGAAAGAGAAGCAAAAAAAATAAATTATTACAGAGAAATAACAGGAAAAGCTGGGAAGGAAAATATTTTATATTTAATATATAAATTTATTAAATATTACATTAAAACAATGTATGATTCTTTTTCCCGCAAACATTTTTATTACATATTTTTTTTATTGTTTTCCACACAATCTTCACTTAAACTATGCAACAACTCCCTTCTTCTGCTAAGGACATACATAAATATGTCCCAAACAAACTGATGACTAATTGACTAAGTTTCAATGTCTGCTGCATGATATGGCTCCATAAACACTTCAAGGTAAATCAAAACCATTTCAAGATGGCATGCAATTCGTTGCTGCAAAAAAGCTGGGAAACTTTTTAACATTTTTCCATTATTAAGCCCTTATTTCCTGAATCCGCGCTACTTGCTATGGCAGGAGTAGGAAAATTGCTTACCCCCGACTAAAAACGAACTTATATGATATTGTGCTAGAAACTACACATATGCCAAGTCATGATGACTTTCTTATAACTCTAGAAATACACTTGAAGAAAACAACAAAGAACAACAACAAAATGTCATTGTTTCTGGGTATAGTTTTATGGTTTGTAATATCGCCTTCAATGCCATAAGAATTCGTGACAAAATGACATTTGATTTTTTTATGAGCTTGTCGTGGTTGTTTTTACAAAAAGTCGGTCGGTGGGTCTGTCTTTAAGTTTGTTTGCCACTTTTTTCTATCACTTAAATTGTTTTATTTAAACGCTATAAAAAAAAGGAATTGCAAAATATTTTTTATAAAAAAAAAAAAAAAAATTATAAAAAAAAAAAAATTTTTAAATAAAAAAAAATAAAAGTGAAAGCGTGCCAAGTTCGGCCGGGCCGAATCTTGGGAACCCCCCACTATGAATTCTGGTAAAAATTTATACAAAATAAGTTTCGTCGAAAGCATAATGTTATTCTACATACCATACTTCTGTCAAACCCGCAAAGATTAAAGCTTCTAAGAACCGAAAAAGGATGATCGAGAGATCGGCTTAGAATAACTCCTGATTCGATTTAGCTATGTCCGTCTGTCTGTTCATGTATTGTTGTGAGCAAGTTACAGGTCGCATTTATTGTTCAACTGTCATGTAATTTGGGACAAGTCTCTTTTTTGGCCCCAGGACTTATGCTATTGATTTTGAACAAACTCGGTTCAGATTAAGATATAGCCCCATATGTTTTATTTAAAATCCCAATGCGACTGCAAAATTTCATAAAAATCGATCCAGATGTAGATATAGCACCCATATATATCTTTTTTTCAAGATGGTTTTTTTTAAGCTGTAGAAGCCACAATTTTAGTCCAATCTTAACAAGATTTAGTTTGCGGTGTTTTATTTGACGTCTTAATACGTGTGCAAAATTTCATAGAACTCGGTTAGGTATAGATATAGGTCCGAAATAGACTTTAACCTGTAGAAGCCACAATTTTCTTCCGATTTGGCATGAGACGTTTTATTTGACGTCGCAATGCATGCGCCGAATTTCATTAAATTCGGTCCTGATTTAGATGTAGCCACAATTTTGTTCTCATCTCTACAATATTGGGCGTGAGATATTCTATTTGACATCCCAGGTTTAGATATAACTCCCATATAATATTTTTCCCAACATGGCCTTTTAAGGATGTGGCGATCCAAATTAATTATTTATTACTGAAGCTTGGTGTATAGTATCGGCTATAGGTCTTGGGGAAAAACAATATTTCGGAAGACGTCGTCAAACCATTTTCAAGGATTTTAAAATATGGAGTTGCGTTTAAGGTGATGCTGTTGTATTAACCGTCTGTTGCCAACTGGACGGTGAATACAACAGCATCACGTTAAACGTTAAACAACTAGAAATAATTGTTAAAAGAGTTTTGATTTGAATAATATATAATTTATCGGCATTTTATTTCAAATTAATTTTTTATTATTAAGAAAAACATTAAATAACTCAATTTTCGAACAATAATTTCTTAGAATTTTGTTTTTCTAAAAAAAAGTGTCAAAATTATATTTTTAAGGAAAATTTTGCAAATTTTTATTTGTATAAAAATTTTATTTGTATAGAAAATGTTGTCAAAATTTTGTGCAGAAATACATTTTTGTTTATTTTATTTTATCAAAATTTTATTTCTATAGAACATTTTTTTAAAAGTTTATTTGAGATTTCTACAGAGATTTCTACAGAAAATTTTGTCAAAATTTCATTTCTATAGAAAATTTTGTTAAAATTTTATGTGATTGAACATTTTTTTAAGTCTTCATTTTGTATATTTTTAGAACATCTTTGTTCTTATAGAGATTTTTTTAAACATATTGTATATTTCTATAAAAAATTTTGGAAGATTTTTTTTTTTAATATTTTGTCCGTAATTTAATCTTCATAAAATTTTTTTACAAAATTGTAGAAATTGTTTTTAAAAAATTATCAGGGTAAAATATACTATAGACAAATTTATTTGATCTTTACTAAATTTTGCTAGTCTTTTGTACGGTACTACATTCCCATTGTTGCCTTACTTTTTATTTTCTGCATAGACTTTCAGCCTACAACAAGTTGTGGCCGTTGGGGAAAATGAGCAATTTTATTTGGTCTAAAAGAACAAAAGAATTTAGCTGGCTGGAGCCATTGGCTGTATAAAAAGGAAACGGAAATCGAACATACATAGCTAAGTAGTTTCTTTTTGCCTAGTTGGAATGAGGCGGTGTTTTATCGGGGGTTGTTTGTGGCAAAAGTGCAAGTACTTCATCTAGGACAGGTTAGACATTTAAATGATGTGGCATGTTATGATGGTGTTACCGTCATTCTTGTAGTATTTTTATTTGCGTTTTTGTTGTTCTTGTTTTGCAAATGGCTTGTGTCAAAAAAGTTAGTGCTGCTCACTACCCCCTGCCATCCCTCCCCCCACCAAAAAAAAGTGTTCCCAGTAATGTTGTGTTATTTATATTGAAATAAATATGTTCTTCACATTACAGTGTCTAGAGAGTTTGGCGGTAAACAATATACTCATACACTCACTGCCATTGCAGATACTACCAACACGCGCTAGCTTATATACAGAGAAAATTATTTGCAAACAACCGGAAATTACCGAAAAATGGCAACAAATTATTGCAGGAAGTTAAGTACAAACAAAAAATCGATATTTCATTCGACAACATAGTCACCCATTACCATACCATCACCACTACAAGGATACTGTGTGGCTTTTTTATTTTGTGTCTAATTTGGCACAAAGACAACCGAATGAAAGTTTGAATAATGATGGCATGAAAAGAAAATAATGAGAGGAAATAACAACACACAAGTGCCATTGAAAAGAAAGTCAAGGTTTTTGAAGGACTTTTTGAAAGGTAGTATAATGAGTCTACACAGCAGTGATTTATACGTATTTATGCATAGGATTTTGCACATAAATGATCGAAAGTCATAATTCAGGAAATTGAACAAAAAAGGGTGTGGGAGAGATAGAGAGAAATAATGAAATATTGATTTATGATATACCATGAAGAAAAAATAATTTTTACACCTTAAATCTAACATCTGGAAAAACAAAATCTTCCTAAAATGAGGAATAAGAATGAAGAATAATGAATATTAAAAGTTTTGCAAATTTTGATATAATTCTTTTAAAACTCCCGAAAAAGAATATAGACAAAAATTTTCTACACAAAAAAGGAAGAAATAGAAATTTTTTACCAAATTTTCATTTTTAAAGAATAGAAAACAACATTGCGTGCAGATGAAGTGTTTTTTTTTGCTGGTTAAATTACACCCACTGCCGAAGGATGGGGGTATAATCATTCTGTCATTTCGTTTGCAACACATCGAAATATCCATTTCCGACCCTATAAAGTATATATATTCATGATCGTCGTAAAAATCTAAGACGATCTAGCCATGTGTGTCCTTCTGTCCGCCTGTCTGTTTAAATCACGCTACAAATAGAGATATTGAGCTGAAACTTTGCACAGATTCTTATTTTGTCCATAGGTTAGTTAAGTTCGAAGATGGTCTATATCGCACTATATATTGATATAGGCCCCATATAGACCGATCCCCCGATTTAAGGTCTTAGGACTATAAAATCGTTTCTTAAATAATTACCGCAATTTTCCATTTTAGTTTGCTATAGAAATAAGGTTTTAATACATTTTTCTATTATGCAAAACCTTGGCTTGGCTTAAATGAACATCCTTCTTTACACCCTACCATCTTGGCTTAAAAAAGAGTTACCCAACCCTAAACACTTTAAAAGATAAACATTTTAGTGTTAACTTATTGGCAAATATTGCAGATTTGTTTGTTTTTGTGATTTTGTTTCTTTTGTGACGTCTCAGTTAAAATTAATTTCTAAGAAAACAAATCACTAAAAAAACTTTTCTTAATGTCCTTTGAATTGTCTAACTTTCATTTCAAAGTTTTTGTTCTTAGGAAAGTATACCTGTTTATTTTATTATTCCAGATTCTGTTTTTTTTGCTCAGGAAAATTATTAAAAATTTTATTATTTTGTCAAACAACTTTTACGGTAAACGTTGTTGCAAACACACCCACCCATACTAGCACATTGCATATTCCTGTTTCAGGGGTAAGATGATTCAAAGAATGGCGGTGACTTTTAAGAATTCATTAAATTGTCAAAATATTGACATTAAAAAACATCAAAACATCTGCCACAAGGCATATGTTTATGCGAAGGCAACGTGAAACACCTTGTGTGCAGCAGCCTCCAAAAAATCCTTAAAGTCTTTTGCCGCATGAGGCCACAATACCAACAACAAAACCAAAATAAAAAAAAACAGAGTGACGAAATCTCCCTCTAGTCTTGGTCCTGGTGCTTGTGTAATATGGTAGATAGTCTATATAGCTTTATGCTCGATTGTCTGCATCTAAGATTGTTTACCTCTCCCTCTGTTTTTATATTGTCATTATGCTTTTGCTCTTTCACTCTCTCTCTCTCTCCCTCGCTCTTTATGCTTAAATACACATATTAACCTCTAAAATATACAAATTTATTTAAGATTTACATATAAAATCTCTAAAGATTACCTAAGAACAACAGCAAAAATATCTAAGGACCAACAACGTTGCCACCAGGGCAGGGAAGCTGAAAGTAAAACAAAACCAACTGCTAAAGCTACGATATAATAAGAAGAAGAAAAGATTCTAGCATATGATATAGACCCAAAACTTCCTCTAAGCACTACTATGGTAGAGCATCATCACGTGAATGTCAAAAAAAACCAGCATGTCATTACAGGTTGAATTGTTAGAAGTGTTTGTATGAGTATGTGTGTATATGTGTGAGTTGTACGAACAGAGAGCTGTTGGGGAGAGATACGAGGCTGAAAGCCTTAGAGAGTTTGCCAGCCAGAGTTGGGTATATTTGTTGTAATTGTCATAAGTAAATATTGACATTTTTGCTGTGTGTAATAATAACAATAATGACAGAGAAACAAACCAAACCAAAAAAAAACAAGTAAGAGCGTGCTAAGTTCGGCCGGGCCGAATCTTATATACCCTCCACCATTGATCGCATTTGTCGAGTTCTATGCGCGGTATCTCTTTTTAGACAAACATAGAATATTGAATAAGAACTGTTATCCTATTGGAGCTATATCAAGTTATAGTCCGATTCGGACCATAATAGAATGCTGATTGACATTGTAGAAGTCATTGTGTAATATTTCAGTTCATTCGGATAAGAATTGCGCCATGTAAGGACTCAAGAAGCAAAATCGGGAGATAGGTTTATATAAGAGCTGTATCAAGCTATTGATCGATTCAGACCATACTAGACACGTATGTTGAAGAGAAGGCCTTGTACAAAATTTCAGCCAAATCGGATGAGAATTGCGCCCTCTAGAGGTTCGAGAAGTCAAGATCCCAGATTGGTTTATATGGCAGCTATATCAGGTTCTATATCGATTTACGCTATACTTAGCATAATTATTGGAAGTCATAACAAAACACCTCATGCAAAATTTCAGCCAAATCGGATGAGAATTGCGCCATCACTTGACTCAAGAAGTCAAGATCCAAGACCGGTTTATATGACAGCTATACCAGATTATGAACCGATTGGAATCATACTGAGCGTAGTTGTTGAAAGTAATACCAAAACACTACTTGCAAAATTTTAGTTAAATCTTACAATAATTGCGCCCTCTAGAGGCTCAAGAAGTCAAGACCCAAGATCGATTTATATGGCAGCTATATCAGGTTATGAACCGATTTGAACCATATTTGGCACAGTTGTTGGATATCATAACAAAATACTACGTGCCAACATTCATTCAAATTGGATAAGAATTGCGCCCTCTGGAGGCTCAAGAAGTCAAGACCCAAGATCGGTTTATATGACAGCTATATCAGGTTATGGACCGATTTGAACCATACTTGGCACAGCTGTTGGATATAACAACACAACACGTCGTGCAAAATTTCATTCCAATCGGATAAGAATTGCGCACTCTAGAGGCTCAAGAAGTCAAGACCCAAGATCGGTTTATATGGCAGCTATATCAGGTTATAGACCGATTTGAACCATACTTAGCACAGTTGTTGGATGTCATAACAAAACACGTCGTGCAAAATTTCATCCCAATCGGATAAGAATTGCGCACTCTAGAGGCTCAAGAAGTCAAGACCCAAGATCGGTTTATATGGCAGCTATATCAAAACATGAACCGATATGGCCCATTTACAATACCAACCGACCTACACTAATAAGAAGTATTTGTGCAAAATTTCAAGCGGCTAGCTTTACTCCTTCGAAAGTTAGCGTGCTTTCGACAGACAGACGGACGGACGGACGGACGGACGGACGGACGGACGGACGGACGGACGGACGGACAGACGGACGGACATGGCTAGATCGACATAAAATTTCACGACGATCAAGAATATATATACTTTATGGGGTCTCAGACGAATATTTCGAGTAGTTACAAACAGAATGACGAAATTAGTATACCCCCCATCTTATGGTGGATGGTATAAAAATTAAGAATGAAAAGAATCAAAAATGGATGACGGAAAGAAATTCAAAGCCAAAGGATAGAAAATATATTGTCTAGGGTGAGAGAATAAAATAAATGAAACTTTTCAAAAATTTTGCATAAACTCTAAAAGGTTTCATTCAATTTGGAAAATATTCAAAAAACGCAGAATATATTTCAAAAGATCAACAAAATTAAAAACTCGTTAAAAATAAAGAAGAAAGAGGAATACTCACAACACAGAATACAATGTCAAAATATAAACAAATGTCAAAACTCGTAAGAAAATCGAGGCAAAGCCACAATGATAAAAAAGTAAATAAAATAAAAAAATTAAATAAAATGAAAATAAAAAATATATTGAAATGATATAAAATAAAATAAAATAAATTAAAATAAAATAAAAAAAAAAAAATAAAATATATTTAAATAAAATGACAAAAATAACTTAATAAATAAAGAGTGATTTTTTAAGAGCTGTAGGAAAAAATACACATAAAATTCAGAAAAAATGCATGAAATCATTACTTGAATCGGTGATTGCGCCACAAATGGTCCATCCACTTAGTCAAATTTTGGCATAATCATTCCAACATTTCGATCGGTATCTCACGAATAAAGGCGTTTAATCGCATGGTCTAGACGGCTAATTGACCGATCCCGAACGTTCCGAAATAAAATGTTTGCGGTACACGCCTCTCAATAACTCCATTGTAACGCATGCTGTGTGGCACCCTCTTGTTGAAACCACAAGCTATGTTAGTCAAGCTTTTGCATTTTGGGCACAAAAAATGTTGAATATCATCTCACGGCAGCGCTCACCATTCACAGTTACGTTATATCGAAACCTGTGCCAATTTTGATGAATAGGCATCAAATAGAACATCTCACGCAATATATTGTAGAGATGTGACCAAAATTGTGGCCTTTACTGCCTTAAAAGTCCATATCGGATAAAATATATAAATTTGAGCTACATCTAAATCAGGACCGATTTTGATGAAATGTTGCGCACGTATTGGAATGTCATATAAAACGTCTCAAGCAATATCGAACGAAAATTGTGGTTTCTACAGGCTAAAGTCTATTTCGGATGAAAGATATATCGGGGACCTAAACCGAATTTTATGAAATTTTGCACTCGTGTAAAGACGTCAAATAAAGCACCCCATATGAAATTTGGTAAGGATCGGACCATAACTTGAAACTCCATATCGGATAAAAGATATATTGGGTTGCCCAAAAAGTAATTGCGGATTTTTCATATAGTCGGCGTTGACAAATTTTTTCACAGCTTGTGACTCTGTAATTGCATTCTTTCTTCTGAAGTTATCAGCTGTTACTTTTAGCTTGCTTTAGAAAAAAAGTATATTTGATTAAAGTTCATTCTAAGTTTTATTCAAAATGCATTTACTTTCTTTTAAAATATATAGGTGCTATATCTAAATTTGAACCAATTTTTATGAAATTTTGCAGTTGTATTGAAACTTGAAAGAGAATACTTCGTGCAAAATTTTGTAAAGATCCGATTAAAATTGTGGCTGCTATAGCCATTAAATTCCATATCGGATGAAAATTTTATATGATAGCTTTATTTCGCCGATTTTGGCGAAATTTTGCACACATATACCCCATGCCAAAGTTCGTAAAGATCGGATCAAAATTGTAACTTCCAAAGCCTTAAATGGCCTTTTAAGGTTTTGGAATGAAATGAATGAAAGATATATATGGGAGCTATATCTAAATCTGAACCGATTTTTATGAAATTTTGCACACATATGAAGACGTCAAATGAAGCACATCATGCCGAATTTTGTAAAGATCGTACTAAAATTGTGGCTTCTACAGCCTTAAAAGGCCAAATCGGATGAAAGCTATAGCTAAATCTGAATGGATTTCGTTCAAAATCAATAGCGTTTGTCCTTGGGTCAAAAGAGAGACTTATGCAAAATTTCATGAAAATATTTTTGATCACAAAAATACATGGAGAGACAGACGGACATAGCCAAATCGATTCAGGGAGTGATTCTAAGCCGATCGGTATACTTATCAATGGGTCTAGCTCTTCTCCTTCTAAGCGTTGCAAACAAGCGTGTTGCAAACATATGCACAAATTTATAATACCTTGTACCACAGTCGTGGTGTTTTTATACGCTACACAGTACAGTACAAATATATCCTAGATTAAAATCAGCTGCTTCACAACTCACAAAAAACTCTCACAAACTTTTTTTTACAAATATCTACTATAACGTTGTCCTATTTGCCATAGAAACGTTTTTTTTGCTTTTTGTGGCCTCTATTTCATCAACTAAGCAGTCCTTTGTCCTTTAAGATATTCTTGTGCTATTTATATTACAAGGAACTTATAGGAACCCCAGAAAACTTACCCAAAACAAATACTATCATAAACCTTTAAAAGAACACGACAGCATAATTTAAGAAAAATGTTGTAGGCTTACATGTATATGAGAAATGCGAACCGCATAGAAAAAAAGAAACAAAAAGAAAATAAACTAACAAAAGCAATATGGCGTCACCTTTTTGTTGTGGTGAGTAATTTAGGTCGAGGTTAGTGTGATAGGTCGGGACAGAAGAAAGCGTTTGGCGAGCCAGGGCCCCAGGAAATAGCTAATTAAGTTGTTATGGCAATTAGTATAGGAAAATGTAAGAAAAATTATTATATTTGAAGGACAGGTTCTACAAAATTTATAACTAAAGCATGTTTGGCTTTATTTTAGGAACGATAGAGTTCCCTTTTTTTTTGATAGGGAAGTCCTATATGCCGATGAGTGAAACTACACCTTGTGTTAAGAAGCATAAATAACCAAAAATTTCTTTTTAGGACTCGTATTTAAACTAAAAAATACTAAGGTTGAAAACTATACATCCTGCCAAAAAAAAAAAAAAAATTTAAGAAGGTCTGTGCTCGGGCGCCACCGCTGTATATTATTTGTGTTTTTTTTCTAATTTTCCTTTATTTATTGTCTTTAAATTGACATTCCAGTGGCTTGTCTGTCAACTGATCACACATCCCTCCTTTTGGGCTACTATTTCAAGACTTTGTCATTCTTGCAAATTGAGGGGCTTTGACTTTTCCACAAAAAAAAAAAAATACCTTTACATTCTTCCTACTAGAGTACATGCACATGTTTTTTTTTTAATTTTTGTTTATTCGTTCGTTGGTTTGTTTGAATAAATAAATTGAGGCACATTCAGCCTCTTTAGGGGTCTCTATAGCTAGGCACACGCTCGGTTATTGTCGTTGTTTTGCCTTAAAAGCCATTTTGCGTGATCCTTTCTTTAAGGATGTTATTTTCGAAATGGGTGGTAAACACAGCACTCACTAACTCACGCAGACGTCATGAGCTTGGGCACGCAAAAGGGCCATCTGGAGCGTATATTTGAGCGAACAGCAACTTGGCTGGTGGTGTTGGTCTATGTTTAGGCGTTGAAACACACATGTAAATAAATATCCCTTAAGAGATAGCATACTTTAAGGCTTTGATGGCATGTTTTGATAGATTTTCTGTCGTTATTTTTTCTTCCGCCTACTTTGCAGGATTTTTGTACTATTTTTTTGTGTTTTATATTTTCTGGATTCACAATATGGATTTTACGTGTTAATTTTTTTTTTTGCCATCTAGTTTGCACACTCCTCCTCTTGCCTTATGTTGTAAAAAACAAGAGGAGAATAGTGACGCACGTTACTGGTGATTCTGTACTGGAGGCAGGACGCCTTGGTCGCGTGTTTACTGTAACTTCCCGTTTTGTGACTAGGGCTAGGGCAATAAAAATCCATAAAATTTCTCTCTCCCTTGCATCTGTGTAACCACGTGCCGCATGGCGGGCGTTAGTATTGCTGTTATTTTTGCATTTCTCCAATATATTTATTTTTTGTTTTGTTTGTTTTTTAACGCTGGGCCTGTGATTGTTTTATGGCCATCCAAACAAAAGCTTTGGCAAACAGTTTCGTTCTGGGTGGGTGTTTCTTTGCTTTTTTGAATTTCATTCAACTGTGTTGGTTTGTTGATGCTTAAATGATTTTCAACTGCATTGCTGGCTATGTGCTAAGCAGGTGTATATGTATCTGCCGATTGCCCTCCTGCGTTCATCTCCTTCTTCAAATACTGCCACACTTTCTGCACTTGACATCCTTCCTTTTCGTCTACTCATCCTTCAAATCCAATGATTGCCTGTTAATGTAAACAATTTAGGTTGGCAATAAAAGCTTCAAGTCTCAAAAACCTCTCACACATCACCACCACCATCAAATTCCCATCATCATCTTCAGCCAGGATTTCTCAAACACTTAAGCACATACACATACCTGCATATGTGGAGCGCATAAAAGAAATTGTGTTGAAAGCCTTTTTAAGGAGCAAAAAGAAGAAAACAACATTCTGGCATTACAACTGTGTGTGTTTTTTACAAAACAGCTACAATCTCTTATCCTGTTGGTTATTGTTGTTGCTTTTTTTTTCTTTTTTGCTTCGTTATACCTATGAATAGTCCTTTTAGCCATGTTCTGTTTTCCTTGGTTTCGTTTTTCAATTGTCATCCGTTTCATCGTTGATGAGTGGCTTTTATTTACCATCCTTGCAATAGGAGAAAGAAAAGTGGGAAGATAGGAGAGAGTTTGTTTGATTTTTGCCTTTAAAACAATCACTTAAGATTGTCTGTTTGATGCTTTTAATGGAAAACCTGTGTTTTCTATCCTATAACGATTGGATTTTTTGGTATTTATTTAGGTTTAAGTGTTGTATATCGCAGGGGTGTTAAAAGCTTTGCAATGAGGTGCTGGCAAAAAGGGTTTGCCAAGTAATCACCCAAGAAACTGAATATGAGTCAAATGTCCTTGTAACAGTTTCCAAATAGATTTTATGAAGCCGAAAAAGAAAACAGGACATATACCAAAAGATTTAATTTGGTGAAAGAAGAAATAGCAAAATTTTTTAAGGGAAAAAACTAATGATGTTAGACCAAAAAGCAATAAAAAAGCGGCAGTATTTTGAATTGCCACACGATTATGTATACTCGAATTTTTTTCCTTAAATTTCAGTGAGAGGGCATCCAAAAATGTTTTTCTATAAAAGAAATTAGTTAAATTACAGCAAATATTCTTTTTCAGATTTGTTCATGATCGAGCGCCAAAGCAGAAATACTACCAATACTACCGAAAGTGGTGTAGCGATAAGATATAGGAAGTTCAATAACTAAAAAATATTCTCAAAGCACAAATGCTAAATACACGCTTTCTTTGTCAGATTTCGATGATCGGGCGCCAAAGCATACGGGTATTATTTCAAAATGTGGGTAAAAAGGAAGTGAATGCATTTGAATAGCTATTTGTAGCATCTTAAACTCAAATACAAAATTATGTATATTTTGATAAATAGTGATTCTTCGACCATTTTCTAGCTCGAGATGATATTCAATGCTTTCTATTCAAAATATAGCATAGCAACGAACTTTTAAAAGATAGGCAAGTGTGTGTTATTATTCAAAACACTTTGACTGGCTTGCTGGATGATGATTTCTGATATGCCATGTATCTTCATCAACACCTTTGTCAAATTGATAAAGGTGCCCTACAGATCCAAATTCTATTGAGTACGGTGTATAACACGCTCTTGTTTTGAAATAAGAGAAAAAAGCCTTACATTCCACTAATCATCAATCCTAAGAACAACAAACACATTAACACTCCAAACTCTTTTTGTTGTGCACTCGAACGTTCTTTGAATGTCACTGCAAGTGCTTTTTGTGCTTAGGCCGCTTAGCACAGTTGATCCAAGTGCAATTCTTGCAATAAATGTCAACTTGGGCGCCAATTTTTAATTTGTTTCTATTTCTTTGAGGAACAAAATTAAATTTCCAAAATTTTGGAATTTTCGGGCAATGCTCAACAAGCAGTATTTATTTTTTTTTTTTTTTTCAAAACTTAATATACATAATTTCATCTTGCAGTTTTTTTGTGATCTGGCGCATAGGCATACTACGACAAAATTACCGAATTGTGGAAAAATGGTAGCATTTTTAAGTTCAAGAGTCACCAAATGCAAACAAAAAGCATTTGTTTTCTCTTGTAGAATTTCCATGATCGGCGGCCAAATATATACAAATTCCGAATTTTATGCAAGGAAAATTCATAAATCAAAAGCATAAATTTTTAAATTACAATTTATGCTTAAACTTTGTTAGCCCGTGTTTAAAAGCTAATATAGGCGATTTCCTTTTTCAGAGTTTCCATGATCGGGCGCCAAAGAAAAAATACTAGTATATTGCCATGGCAAGTTCAAATGCTGTTATATTAATTTGAAATTCAAATATAATGTGAGTGTTTTGTGACACCACAGCAGCGACTGCTCAAAGCTTCTGTAAAATTTCTAATCAAGCACCAATTTTTAATATATTTGGTTTATTTATTTTTTTTTTTTTGAAATTTGAACCTCACTCTGGCATACCGAAACTAAATCACCGGCTTTTAATAAAGGAGAAAATTAATTTCTAAATTTCCCATAAACATTCAATTAGGAAACAGGGGATACCTCTCTCATATCAATAAGTGTAGTCCGATCCGAACGGCGTGTCGCATAGTAGAGAACGCGACACCACTTGGTAGGGAAGTTTTAGCATTGCAGGATACTTTACAAATGTAGCCAGCATTAGTAAGGGGATAACCACCGTTGAAAATTTTGTTGATGTTCAAGCCGGGATTTGAACCCAGGCGTTCGGCGTCATACGCGGACACATAAACTTCTGCGCCACGGTGGCCTCCGGAGAAAAATTATTGATTTTAATTTAATTTTTTTTTTGTAACGTTTCCCTTTAAACTAAAAATCCTCAATGTCCTGATATTTTTGCAGAATATGAAAATTATCTGCTTCTGTCCTTCTTGAAGAAGAACTTTACTTGTCATAATCATATAAAAACACAACTTCTAGATGGTCCCAAAAAGTATATAAAACATAAGTAGGTTTTCAGTGTTGTGTCACCAATTCCCCAAGGAAATCATGACACGGAAACTACAATAAAAACTTGTGTAATACTTGAACTATTTCATATTTGAAAATGTCTGAAAAACGCCAGCATTTCTAGCCATCAACGTCACAGAATTTGTAGGAGTTTGGTGCCACTTTCTAAGGGAGCACATTTTTTTCCTTTTATTTTTTTGCACAAGTGAAAAAGATCAAAATAATTGTGTTCAACAAAAAAAAAAAAAATTAATACAGTTGAGTTTGAGGATGAGTTGAGGATGAGGATATACTAATTTTGTTATTCCGTTTGTAACACATCGTAATATTGATCTGAAACTCAACAAAGTATATATATTCTTGATCGTCTTGACATTATTAGTCGATTTATCAATGTCCGTCCGTCCGTTTGTCTGTCTATCGATGACACGCTGACTTTCGAAGGAGTAAAGCTAGGTGCTTGAAATTCTGCATGTTTTGGTTTGACCATCAACAACTGCGCCAAGTATGGGCCAAATCGATTCACAACTGGATATAGCTCTAATATACACCGATCTCCCCATTATACTTCATTAGCCATTGAAGGGCGCAAATTTTATCCGATTTGGCTTGAAATTTGCACAGTTCATAACTTGGTATAGCTGAAATAGCATCTTTACAGAGATATCGGCCAAAGAACTTGATAAATGCGATCCATGGTGGAGGGTTTATAAGATTCGGCCCGGCCTAACTTAGCACGCTTTTACTGGTTTTCCTTTCTTTTTGACCAAGTAACAAACATAAGGTTCCCAATGGAAACATCAGCTCGCATCTTCTTAGGACAAAGAAGGTTTTTTTTTCGTTCTAATAACTTCGCCAAAATGGAAGAGTAGCAACAATTTATCAAACAATAAAAAGAAAGAAGACTTCATCATAACTTTGGCTTTTGCCAAAGCATATGAAGTTGAAGATGTTTTCCCTTTGGCAAGGAAATAGGAGTTGACTTGAGCTTGAGAGGGATAGAGTATAGTAGCCCCTAAATCAATATTTGCAGACATTACTAGTTTTTCCTCAACTTATTCCTCGAGTGAGTAAGAGAAAAACTTTTTGTAAAAATCCAGTGGGTGGCACTCCAGCAAACACATACACACATTGAAACTACATTTCAATGAAAATATGTTCACTTTTCTTTTGTACGCGTTGAGAAAGAAAGGAACACAGTAAGTTTGCAGCAAATGTGAAGTGCAGAAAATATTGCTGACAGTTGTCATTTGATTGTTTTCATTTCATTTTCCATCAATAAATAGCACAGAATAACTTATGTAATAAGTTTTCCCTATTTGTTTTCTTGTCATACCCGCTGCCTGCTTTCTCTTTCATATCCTTAGTCAACTTCTTCCTTTCTTTAAGAATATAACACATTTCTTTAGCGTAAAATAAAGTTCAACTCCAAAAAAAAAAACAAAGAAACTATCAATGAAATAGTTAGTTATACAAAGATAATTTCTTTAATTTTATGTTGCATACTTTCTTGTTTCATTTCAATATTTGGTGAATCGTTTGTCCCCTTGCTACAGAAACAATGTGCCAACTTTGTAAGTCATTGGACTAAATGAATTTGTAGCATTTATTGCTTGTTTGGAAATGAAATCAGCTTCTTTTCCTGCTTGGATTTACTGAATTTCTTTTGACAGCGGGAAAAGTTTGCGTAAAAGGATTATAGATGGCTAATACAGAGATGAAGATGAAATGGAAGAAGAAGAATTGTTAATTTAAGAAGAAAAAACTATATAAAATTTTCTTCAAGAAAGAAAAGCTTACATTAGGAGGGCTTGTTAAAAGTCGACTTTTTTTAAATAAACTTTGTTGTGAAACTGGCGCCAGAGCACAGAACATTTTTCTGAGTAGATACAATTTTTTTTTATCACTTTATTAAATTTTCTAGCGACAATTTTGTTAAAAAAATATCTTTTGAGTCAAATGAAAAATTTGTGCACGGGCGCCACCTAGTTTCTGAAAAAAACTTTACAGATGAAAATTGAAAAATTACTTATTACTCAATCCAATACTAACAAGTAAAAGCGTGCTAAGTTCGGCCGGGCCGAATCTTATCTACCCTCCACCATGGATCGCATTTGTCGAGTTGTTTTCCCGGCATCTCTTCTTAGGCTAAAAAGGATATAAGAAAAGAGTTGCTCTGCTATTAAAACGATATCAAGATATGGTCCGGTTCGGACAAAAATTAAATTATATGTTGGAGACCTGTGTAAAATTTCAGCCAATTCGTATAAGAATTGCGCCCATTGGGGCTCACGAAGTAAAATAGAGAGAACGATTTATATGGGATCTGTATCGGGCTATAGAACGATTCAGAACATAATAAACACGTTTGTTGATGGACATGAGAGGATCCGTCGTACAAAATTTCAGGCATATCGGATAATAATTGCGACCTCTAGGGGTCAAGAAGTCAAGATCCCAGATCGGTTTATATGGCAGGTATATCAGGTTATGAACCGATTTGAACCTTATTTGACACAGTTGTTGAAAGTAAAAATAAAATACGTCATGCAAGATTTCAGCCAAATCGGATAGGAATTGCGGCCTCTAGAAGCTCAAGAAGTCAAATCCCCAGATCTGTTTATATGACAGCTATATCAGGTTATGAACCGATTTCAACCATACTTGGCACAGTTGTTGGATATTATGACGAAATACTTTGTGCAAAAACTCATTCAAATCGGATAAGGATTGTGCCCTCTAGAGTCTCAAGAAGTCAAGACCCAAGACCGGTTTATATGGCAGCTATATCAGGTTATGAACCGATTTAAACCATACTTGACACAGTTGTTGGATATCATAACAAAACACGTCGTGCGAAATTCCATTCCAATCGGATAAGAATTGCGCCCTCTAGAGGGTCAAGAAGTCAAGACCCAAGATCGGTTTATATGGCAGCTATATCAGGTTATGGACCGATTTGAACCATACTTGGCACAGTTATTGGATATAATAACAAAACACGTCGTGCAAAATTTCATTTCAATCGGATAAGAATTGCGCACTCTAGAGGCTCAAGAAGTCAAGACCCAAGATCGGTTTATATGGCAGCTATATCAGGTTATGAGCCGATTTCAACCATACTTGGCACAGTTGTTGGATATCATAACAAAACACGTCGTGCAAAATTTCATTCCAATCGGATAAGAATTCCGCACTCTAGAGGCTCAAGAAGTCAAGACCCTAGATCGGTTTATATGGCAGCTATATCAAAACATGGACCGATATGGCCCATTTACAATACCAACCGACCTACACTAATAAGAAGTATTTTTGCAAAATTTCAAGCGGCTAGCTTTACTCCTTCGGAAGTTAGCGTGCTTTCGACAGACAGACGGACGGACGGACATGGCTAGATCGACATAAAATGTCACGACGATCAAGAATATATATACTTTATGGGGTCTCAGACGAATATTTCGAGTAGTTACAAACAGAATGACGAAATTAGTATACCCCCCATCTTATGGTGGAGGGTATAAAAATAAAATATTTTTAATGGCCCAAATAGAAAATTTTTCAGATTTTTCTAAGATTTAGTTTGGATCCCATAAAATTTTCTATGTGAGTTTTTCTCAAAGAAACTTTTACTGACGCCCGATTGGGAGAAATTTCAGTTCGACAATTAGATCAGAAAATTCTTCACAGCTTGACTGAATACTATTGTTTTATGAAAACACTTGTATTACTCAAAAAATAACCTTTACTTGCGCCAGAGCAAAATCTTTTACAAGTAAATAAGTTTTTTTAGAACATTTACTGCAACGTGCAATTGGAATATAAAAGATTCCTTATACTAATAGATCCAATATAACAGAAAATTATTAAGCGGTGCCCTAGTGGGATATTTTAAGCTCAGCCGGCGTCCGAACTAATATTTTAACATTTGGTTTGTATTTATTAAAGATTTCGTTTTTGAGTTTTTCTCAAAAATAACTGTTGCTGGCGCCCGAGCAGAAATATGTTCAGATCAATAATTGAATCAGAACCTTTCGCAGAGTTTGGTTGTTACAATACTTTAAAAAGCTTATATATCTTGGATATATCTGTGGAAATTTGACTCAAAAATAACCTTTAGTGGCGCCCGAGCAAGAACTTTTTCAGAATTAGACCGTTGACTAGAGCCCAATTAGTTTTTTTTTGTAATTGGCATATTGTTATCTGGGGTTTTTTTTCTAGTACATATAAACAAGATTTTTTGGCGTTACCATAGGATAATCCCTTAATGTCCTTAGCTTCGTAGAATATTTAACATTTTCGCTTTAGTTAAAACCATTTGCCTACTTTTACAACTCCTACGAAATCCCTTTTCCTAATTATTACTAAAAGCCTTAGTGTTAACATATTCTTTCAAGCTACTCATAAATTATTATGAACAAATCCCCAAGTCTTTAATTTTCATCATTTATTGTAGGCTTTAAGCTTTTGATTAGCCTTAAACCTATTTTTATGATATTTTTCTTTTTCTTTTTGCCTATATTTTCATTTTACCTTTTCTACCCCAACATCAGCACTTGTCTAGGGAAAAATCATGGTAGACCCTCGGATTGCCCAGAATAACCGCCATCAACTTCATCTTATAAATAAGTCATACCTAGGACACATTTTTTTCCTTTTCCTTGCTTGTCTACAGACTTTTGCCTTGTAACGTTGGTTGGTTGGATGGTTGGTTGGTTGGTTGTTATTTTGTGATGTCAAGTAAAAGTAATAAATTTATTTAAAAATTTCAACACAACAACAAAATAGCAAGAACTTCCTTCATCTCAGTTAGTTGACATGTTATTCTACAGAAAGAAAAAAATTTGCAAGAGAGAGGGGTGATAATAAGCACAACGAAACGCCCAAAAACAGAAACGAGTGTGAAGTGTGCCAAAGGGGAAGAGGAAGGGGAATTGAAAGACGGACAAAAACAGTGGCAACTCCATAAATATATATATTTTACAGAGTTGGCAACATCTACAGTCACAAAAAGGGACTGCTGGTGTTTGCGGAAACCCCTGTCTATCCCTCTGTCTGTTGGTATGTCTGTCTTGTGTTGTATTTTTGCATTTTTCATATTTTTTCCTTGTTTTTTTTTTTATACAAAACAACACAATGACAGCTTTTTTAACACTACGGCTGACATATTTTAATTCTTATGCATTATGTTGTTCCCTACAAGCATAATTCTTTATTTGTTGTTTACATGTGTATACAAATATGTATATATGTATGAATGTATTTGTTATCCCAGAACAGAGAAATTATTTCCCCTCACTCTCGTATTCATGCTCCCTCTATCTTGCGTCATGAAAAGAAAGCCTACGGATTTTGGTGAAAATTCTTCTTAGCTTTCGTTTAAACCTGGTAACTCGTTGGCAAGATTTTAATTCATGCTCAATGCCACTCATTGTGCGCTTGTGTTTGAACAACAAATAAAAGTATAAGAAACAAGTAAAAGCGTGCTAAGTTCGGCCGGGCCGAATCTTATATACCCTCCACCATGGATCGCATTTGTCGAGTTCTTTTCCCGGCATCTCTTCTTAAGCAAAAAAGGATATAAGAAAAGAGTTGCTCTGCTATTAAAACGATATCAAGATATGGTCCGGTTCGGACCACAATTAAATTATATGTTGGAGACCTGTGTAAAATTTCAGCCAATTCGTATAAGAATTGCGCCCATTGGGGCTAGAGAGAACGATTTATATGGGATCTGTATCGGGCTATAGACCGATTCAGACCATAATAAACACGTTTGTTAATGGTCATTAGAGGATACATCGTACAAAATTTCAGGCATATCGGATAATAATTGCGACCTCTAGGGGTCAAGAAGTCAAGATCCCAGATCGGTTTATATGGCAGCTATATCAGGTTATGATTTGAACCTTATTTGACACAGTTGTTGAAAGTAAAAATAAAATACGTCATGCAAAATTTCAGATAAATCGGATAGGAATTGCGCCCTCTAGAAGCTCAAGAAGTCAAATCCCCAGATCTCTTTATATGACAGCTATATCAGGTTATGAACCGATTTCAACCATACTTGGCACAGTTGTTGGATATCATAACGAAATACTCCGTCCAAAAATTCATTCAAATCCGATAAGAATTGTGCCCTCTAGAGGCTCAAGAAGTCAAGACCCAATATCGGTTTATATGGCAGCTATATCAGGTTATGAACCGATTTAAACCATACTTGGCACAGTTGTTGGGTATAATAACAAAACACGTCGTGCGAAATTCCATTCCAATCGGATAAGAATTGCGTACTCTAGAGGCTCAAGAAGTCAAGACCCAAGATCGGTTTATATGGCAGCTATATCAAAACATGGACCGATTTGAACCATACCTGA
The DNA here is from genome assembly GCF_963082655.1 of Stomoxys calcitrans. Classification (NCBI taxonomy): domain Eukaryota; kingdom Metazoa; phylum Arthropoda; class Insecta; order Diptera; family Muscidae; genus Stomoxys; species Stomoxys calcitrans. The sequence goes on along the minus strand of NC_081552.1, from coordinate 50,129,031 downwards.
CACAGTTGTTGGATATAATAACAAAACACGTCGTGCAAAATTTCATTTCAATCGAATAAGAATTGCGCACTCTAGAGGCTCAAGAAGTCAAGACCCCAGATCGATTTATATGGCAGCTATATCAGGTTATGGACCGATTTGAACCATAAAGGGCACAGTTGTTGGATATCATAAGAAAACACGTTGTGCAAAATTTCATTCCAATCGGATAAGAATTGCGCACGCTAGAGGCTCAAGAAGTCAAGACCCAAGATGGGTTTATATGGCAGCTATATCAGGTTATGGACCGATTTGAACCATACTTGGCACAGTTGTTGGATATCATAGCAAAACACGTCGTGCAAAATTTCATTCAAATCGAATAAGAATTGCGCACTCTAGAGGCTCAAGAAGTCAAGACCCAAGATCGGTTTATATGGCAGCTATATCAAAACATGGACCGATATGGCTCATTTACAATACCAACCGACCTACACTAATAAGACGTATTTGTGCAAAATTTCAAGCGGCTAGCTTTACTCCTTCGAAAGTTAGCGTGCTTTCGACAGACAGACGGACGGACGGACGGACGGACAGACGGACGGACATGGCTAGATCGACATAAAATTTCACGACGATCTAGAATATATATACTTTATGGGGTCTCAGACGAATATTTCGAGTAGTTACAAACAGAATGACGAAATTAGTATACCCCCCATCCTATGGTGGAGGGTATAAAAACACAACACAAAAGTCATATACGTCCCTCTCAAGGAGAAGAATGAAGAAAAATAAGCAAATATAAATTTTATTCGCGAAAAAATAAAGGGCAACCAAAGAGAAAAATAAAGAAAGACAAGACGACTTGGAAAATATGCTACTTTGGTTAGAAATAATGGATAAGATCTTGTTGTAGGTGCGTTTGTGGTAAATCACAGGAAACATAGGGTTATTCCAAAAGAATAATTCCCCGAAGGTTTCTAGTATTACCGAACATAGTAAAGTTTCAAGTAAGTTGAAAACATCTGAAGTTTTGGGAAAAATTCACATAATTTGAACTAAAAACATGGAAATCTCTGAAAAACTTAAAAAAAAACATGCTTCATATCGGTTAAATATGCAGTTTCAGCGGACATGAACATATTGAATTCACAAATGGTGACGAAGCTTATGATGTGGAATACAGTAAAAACAGATTTTCAATAAAAATAGAAACAAGCAAAAAGGGTTTAGTTCGAACGTACCAAACTATGGATGCCCATCATGAGGGTCATACCAAAATACTAATCATTCTATAAAATATATTTGATTATAACTCTGCTGGCATATCTATCGTTGCAACCAAATATAGGCTGGTCAGGATTATGTTTCAGGTTCAGGTCACGAGAACTTTTATAAAAGTCAAACTTTCAGCGAAATCGGGGAAAAAAACGGTTTTTATGGGATTAAGAACCTAAATGGGGAGATCAGTTTATATGGCAGTTATAAAGGGTGATTTTTTTGAGGTTAGGATTTTCATGCATTAGTATTTGACAGATCACGTGGGATTTCAGACATGGTGTCAAAGAGAAAGATGCTCAGTATGCTTTGACATTTCATCATGAATAGACTTACTAACGAGCAACGCTTGCAAATCATTGAATTTTATTACCAAAATCAGTGTTCGGTTCGAAATGTGTTCATTCACCGTTCAGCGATGAGGCTCATTTCTGGTTGAATGGCTACGTAAATAAGCAAAATTGCCGCATTTGGAGTGAAGAGCAACCAGAAGCCGTTCAAGAACTGCCCATGCATCCCGAAAAATGCACTGTTTGGTGTGGTTTGTACGCTGGTGGAATCATTGGACCGTATTTTTTCAAAGATGCTGTTGGACGCAACGTTACGGTGAATGAACACATTTCGAACCGAACACTGATTTTGGTAATAAAATTCAATGATTTGCAAGCGTTGCTCGTTAGTAAGTCTATTCATGATGAAATGTCAAAGCATACTGAGCATCTTTCTCTTTGACACCATGTCTGAAATCCCACGTGATCTGTCAAATACTAATGCATGAAAATCCTAACCTCAAAAAAATCACCCTTTATCTCAACTGTATAGTGGTTGGATGAAGGCAGGTTTAATATAAATCACTGTTTCAAATTCTAGCGACATCGGATAATAAATGTTTTTTTTTTGCGGGCCTTAGACCCAATGTCGGCAGATCGGTCTATATGGCTGCTGTATCCTGTATTCAGGTCAGACGAAGAGGGGCTTAAAACACTTCAAATTATGTAATAAATGGAACTTTTGAGTAATATCTAAATATAATCCGATCCGAACTATATTTGGATCGGATGTCGAAAGACTTAGTAGAATTTATTGTTTAACATTCTAGCGAAATTGGGTAATAAATGATGCTTCTATAGGCTTAGAACCCTTAATTGGCAGATCGGTCAATATGGAAGCTATTTCCACCGTAATGCAGAAGTTAAGCAAAGTGTTGTTGTGGAGAAACTGATGTCGAAAAGTAACTGATATCGCAAGGACATTGATGTTGTACAGACACTGATGTCGCAGAGACAATGATGTCGCAGAAACAATGATGTCGCAGAGAAAATGATGTCGCAGAGACAATGATGTCGTACAGACAATGATGTCGCAGAGACAATGATGTCGTACAGACAATGTTGTCGTTAAGACACCAATGTCGGGAAGACACTGATGTTGAAGAGACACTGATGTCGTAGAGATACGCACTATACACTGATGTTGTAGAAACCCAAATTGTCATGGTGAGCAACTATGCCCCATTTGGGGGTTGCTATGGGGGTGGGTCGTCCCCTAGGTAGTTGGTCCCGAATGTTGGTATCAGATTCGTGGTCTACTACCAAATGTCTCTTAATTGAGCCCCATATTGCAATTGTCAGCAAATACGTCCTATTTGGGTGGTGTTATGGGGGTGGGTTGGCTTTTCCCGAATATTGATATTAGATTCGTGCTTTACTCCCAAAGACCTTTCATGTGCTTCTCAATTCAGCGTACCTAGTGCTTCTCAATTCAGCGTACTTTCCAAGTTTGAACAGTTTTATGCCAATATCTACATTCCTTACAGTAATATAAGTAGAAGATACAGTTTCCATTCTGAAAAACAGGGTGACGCATATATTTTTGGTCGTCCTGACTAATTTGAGTTAATTTTAATATACCCAAATACTGCATCTCGTCAAACTTTAATTTAGTTTTTGTTGTTAAAAACTTTCAAGGTGTTACAAAACTCAAAAAAAAAACTAACAATTCGTTATAGGGTTTTGCCCTTTTCAAGCTTTAGAAGTGTGAAAAAAGAAATTACTCACCCTCAGTACTTCCTCTCAATAAAAAGGAAGCAGACGCCATATTTGTTGACGCCTAAGATTTGGTTGAGCGGCTTGCAAAAACTCACACACACACATATACAAAGCAAAAAAAAAACATTCATACATTTGCATGAGTTTCCTCGCTATGTTATTGTTTAACAAGATGTCAACATATAATAATGATTTTTCGTACTTTTTTGTTGTTTATAAGGCGTAGGGGAACTTGCTGTTCTTTTGAAGCCCCCACTACCACACAGCCAACAACAACAAAATATGGTAGTAAGGAAATGCTATAAAAAAATCGCATAAGGAAATTCGGATTTTGTAAAATGCCCATATGGAGCTGGAACCCCTAACAAAAAAAAAAATAAATAAATAAACAACGCTACCAACCACTAAGAGCTTAAATAACAAAACCAAACAAAATGAAATAAACAATTTAATTCGTTTTTATTACCAGGCAAATTTAAATTTGTTGCCTTTCTTCTTGGTTTTCTTTTATTTGTGTACAGCGAAAAAGTTTTTGTGTCATATTTTTAGCAGCTTATATTGTTGTTTTGGATGGGCTTATAGCGTTAGATTTGATTTGGCTCGTTGGTCGTTTGGCGGGGTTGCCTAGCATTGCCGGTAACAGTCATAAATCATTTGTTTAACATATTAATTGAAATTTGTTAACATATATATGTACGACACGTAGTGGCTTCAATGGGCATACAAGTGCGGCATATGGACATTAGGATGCTATGGAAAATCGGGGTTTCCATAAGGCTTTTGGGGGTTTTAGGTAACAATAGGTTTTTATGCATATGAAGTGAATATACTCATGGTGGTATGTAATAAGATTTTCTTTAAGCTTCGTGGTTTTAGGTTTCTATTCGTTTTTTCTATTCTTCTCACCCTAGTGTGTGCCTGCCCATTTCGATATGCTTTCGGTTATAGATTTGTATCTGCTGTGTTGTGTGTTTGGGTATGCCAGTGGTGTATTGCCTTAATTGTTTTAACAAACTTTGGCCAATAATCATAGACCATTACCGGGACTGTCAATTTTTCTGTAACTGATATGGCAGTTGAGTGAGTTGAACCGATACATAAAAGAGTATATTGACCAACTCATCTCATTATCTTTAAGGCACGTGCTAAGCATTACAGATGTATGCATAAACATACCAATGGCTACCAATTATTTCTGTATACGAGCATATGTAAAGAAACAAAAATATTTTAATGAAGACACAAAATTAGGTTAAATAAAAAGAAATAAGAACATAGAACAAAATAATGAAATTCAAACAAAAAAATTTTTCCATAAAAAATTTTTTTAAACTTTTTTTGTTAATTTACAAAAAAAAATTCTTTTTATATTTTTATACCCTCCCCCAAAGATTGGGGGTACACTGATTTCGTCATTCTTTTTTAACTTCTCAATATATTTGTCTAAGACCCCATAAAGTATATATATTTTTGATCAACATGACATTTTAAATCCGTCTGTCTGTAGAAGGCACGTCAACTTTCAAAGGAATAATACTAGCCGCTCGAAATTTTGCACAAATACTTCTTATAATTGTAGATCGGTTGGGATTGTAAATGGGCTATATCAGTCTATGGTTTTATTTAGATGCCATATAAACCGATCTTGGATCTTGACTTCTTGAGCCACTAGGGGGTGCAATTCTCATCCGTTTTGGCTGAAACTTTGCATGACGTGTTTCGTTATGACTTTCAATAACTGTGCTAAGTAGGGTTCAAATCGGGTTTGAATCTTGACTTCCAGCACGAACAAACTATTTAAGGGTCAAATGTTCAAGCAATATTGAATGAATGCTGGTCTCACTAATGCCTAAGGTTGTCTCAATCTCACGATAGGCCACATGAAGATCTTGCAATATCAGTTGACGCACAGCACCAATGGATTTTGGAACAAAAAATGATTTTGGACGAACTTCACGAAATTCGTCTTGGATTGAACTACGATCATGCTTGAATTCACCATACCATCGATAAACACTCGTCCTTGATGGAGTTTCATTGACAAAAATTTAATTAAATTCATCGATGCATTATTGTTGAGTTAATGCACGTTGTAAAAAGTCGCACGAAAATGTCCCCGATTTAATTCCATTTTTTGAGCGTGATGAATCTTTTAAGTTACTGTAAACAACACAAATAGCGCTCCTATGTCAAAACGATCTGTGCACGCATTACCTCAAAAATATGCCAGTCTTTAGGATAGTGTTGTCAGTTGGCAGATTGGAACAAAAGAGTTGTCCAATTCTAAAATATAAAAGGCAACCCTCGTACATATCCTTGATCGTCTTGACATTCTAAGTCGATTTATCCATGTCCGTTTGTCAGTCGAAAGCACACTAACTTTCGAAGAAATAGAGATAGGCGTTTAAAATTTTGCACAAGTACTTCCCGTTAGTGCAGGTCAGTTGGGATTGTAAATGGGCTATATCGGTCCATGTTTGATATAGCTGCCATATAATCCAATCTCGGGTTTTGACTTCTTGAGCCTCTAGAGGGCCCAATTTTTTTCACGAAGCGTTTTGTTGTAACTTCCAACAACTGTGCTGAATATGGTGAAAATCGGTTCATAAACTGTTATATCTCCCATATAAATCGATCTTGGTTCTTGACTTCTTGAGCCTCTAGAGGGCGCAATTATTATCCGATTTGATATTTCGATCGGTTTTTTTAGCATTATACATTCAATGCAAGTCAAGTGTACTGGAAAGATAACCATTGCCAAGTGGGACTGGATAGTTTTTTTTTCTCGGTTTTCTTCCCCAGGGAATTAACAGAAATTTTTATACATTTATACATTAATATACAAAACAAAAAACAAATATTTTTTTTCTTTTTTTCCAATAATTACATTATTCTTAACACGGGAATGTTCCCAATTTTTTTTATCCGTAGAATTTTTGTTCCAAATTTTATTCCCATAGATTGATTTGTAAAATCTTATTTCTTTATAAAATTCACACATTTGCTGCAAAGTTTCGCTACATTCTTTTCTATTTCATCTTCCCTAAATCATTTATCTCTCTTTCCTAAAGTTTGGCATCATCATACTATCATCAATTTTCATTTAAATTTTAAAGCTGTTGGCCCTGTGCTACACAACTTCACATTTTGAACTCATGTAAAATTTTAAAGATTTATATATTAATAAATATTTAAAATCACCCCAAAAATCTGTGTTAAAATCATTAGAAATTTGTGTGACAAGTGTTAACAATTGAGTCATGTCACAAAAATGTTTACAAAACATTTTTTGTGTGGCCATAATACGTTTTCCTTTTAATTTTGTAAAATGAAAATTTCATCAAGTAACATGAGGACGCACATACACAGCCAGACAGACATGTACATAAATGTTCAAACAAACACACACATGCATACATTTGTGTATATAAATTTATAAAATTCTGCAGATTTTCCAACACCCTCTGAGATATCCTGAAGACTTAGGGCCCCTTCACTCACCAACTCACTCGTTCAGTCGGTATCAGTTGTTCGTTTGGTATAGGAAAATCATTGAATCAAAATTGAATTTTCACTTTGAATATATTAATATTTTAGTAGATGAAACTAGAGAAGAAGAAGAGGAATATAAAGAAAGGGAAAAAAATATTTTCTAATATGACGAACAGACAACAATTTACACACTACAATGCCAACAAGAAATTGAAGTTACTCTGCTCCCCTCAAAACAGGCCTTAAACTCAGCACGTAAGCAGCAAAATGAAATGTGGTAGTAGGCACTTTATGCCTCTACCAATACTAGGTAAAAGCATTTTGAACTCCTTGGGTACTTTATTTGTACTGTAGCAGTATGTCCTTGTTCAATATCTATACCTACTCTACTACCACCACAACAACCACAACGTCAAAATCTATGCAGTTATTGTATAACAGCGATATCGACAACAACAAAGTAATAAAATATTAATGAAATTCCAAACAAGCTCATACATATACGCCAGCCTGCCCTTCATTTCCAACACCTCATATCTAGTTGAACCGGGTTGTGTTGTGTGTAACAGGATATATGTTCAACTTTAGAAGGTTATATCTTATTGCCATGAGATATGATGTGTTGGCTATAGATGTGTTGGCTGTAGATGAATGCTTTTACTTAAGATGTGTTGCCTAACTCCCGAAATCTATCGAAAAGTTGATCATAATTTCAATGAAAGCAATAGATAGGCCTGAGAAAGAGCGGTAAATTGGAAAGAAGGCAGAGAAAAAAAAATCAAAACAAACTGAAGATTTACTAAAAAAAAAATTTCAAGTTATAAACTCTGAAGATTTTCTGATTTGAAAATCAGTGATTATCAATGAAAGTAACTGAAAATTTTCTTGACAAAATTTCAGTGACAATCACTGAAGATTTTCTAAAGAATTTGTTGGTGATAATCACTGAAGAAAATGTCATTAATAATAGCTGCAGATTTTATAAAGAAAAATTCAGTCATAATCAATGAAGGTTTTGCATAGAAAATGTCATTAATAATCACTGAATATTTTCTAAAGAAATTTTTAGTGATAATCACTGAAGGAAATATAATTGATAGGATAGGTTATATAAGAGTGGCAGTCCTTTACAGACTCACTTAGGTAATTTTAAGTCCACTCTGATACCACAGTAGCGGTAGACCAAAGCCTCTAGTGGGAATCGAACCCACGACCCCCGCTCTGGCAATCTGAGCGAGCTGCCAACTCGGCTACCGGGGCACTTACAAAATGTCATTGATAATGACTGCAGATCTTCCGGAGAAAATTTCAGTGATAGTAACTGCAGATTTTTCAAAGAAAATTTCAGTGATCACCATTGAAATGTCTGTGATAATCACTTAAGATTTTCTAAAGAGAATGTATGTGATAATCACCAAGAGTTTTGCAAAGAAAACTTTAGTGAAAATAACTGAAGATTTTCTAAAGAATATATTCAGTGATAATCACTGAAAATTTCTGAAGAAAATAACACTGAAAATCACTGAATATTTTTGAAGAAAATATCATTGATGAACACTGAAGATTTTCTAAAGCAAATTTCAATGCTAATCAAAGCAAATTTCAACGATAATCAATGAAGATTTTCTAAAAAAAATTTCAGTGATAATCATAGAAGAATTTCTAACAAAAGGCTTCTTAAAAAGAAAAATTTCACTGACGATTTCTAAGAATTTTACAGTGACAATAACTGAAAATGTTCCCATGAATATATTAGCAATAATCATTGAAAAGTTCCTTAAGAAAGTTTCAGGGATTATCACGCAAAATTCCCCAATAATGATTTTGTCATTCATCTATTTTATTTTTTAAGGTTTCTCTGTTACATCAAGTACTCATGTAAACACCGTGCCCACACTAACATGTTCAACCCTGATGGTTTTCCTTTAGTTAAAAATTTAAATATTGCAAAACCTTCGACTTTGGTTACATTCTGGAAAGTGGAAAACATTTATGGATTTATGTAAAAGTATTCGTATGTACGGATTGTATGTAACAACAAATTTGCATATGGAAATATGGCAACACATATATATTCTTACAGACATATAGACACACAAACACACGCACACACATACTGCCTAAAAAAAGTCATAGTCATATAGATATTGGTATGTGTATCCTCTATATCTTCTTGTATTGCTTTTAGATAAAAACTTGTAACGAGTTAAAGCAAAGATTCATGGTTTTCATGATAATGATGAAAAATTTGAATATCATTACCATCACCACCATAGTCAACGTCATCGTCGTCATGGTTAGTCAAGGAAGCAATAACTTTTCTGCTTTAAAACATTTCCAGCCACCTAGCTGCTCATCAGCCTGTTCAAAACTTGAGACTTTGAGGCGCAGTCTAGTCTCCTTAGATTTCACACACGCATATACACATGCCGCCGTTTAACCATAAACATTTCAGTTATTTTACACCTCAATGTGCTTATTTTTAGGATTTGAAAAACGTTTAAACATTGGGGATTTATGTTTGTAGCTGCTCCTTGGTTTCTATGAAAATTTGCTTTATGTGGGTGAATGTGAGTGTGAGTGAATATCCTCATTGCTTGTATACCTTTTTTTGGGTTTATCACATAAAGCTGAGATGAATTGAGAAGGATTGCTCACCATGTGGAAGTGATGGAAATAATGCAAATGCAAGGAGCATATAAATGCAAGAAGAGGTGTTTTGCGAAAATGTATGGCATTTCATGCATTTCGTATTTATTAGGTTTTAGGCGGAACGACACAGGAAACTATGGAAAAAGGGAGTGGAGGTGAACTTGAGAAATATAAGATAAGTGGAAAAGGACTTGAAATTAAAAAACCAAGTAGAAAATTTCTTAAATACGATTAAAATGGACAAACTTCTAAAAGAACCATTAAGTCAAGAAAATACAAAAAAAAAGAAATATTCATGGGTGTGATAACCGCAATACATTTCGTTAGAATGTGAGTATGAGAGTCGTTATGGGCGTAGGTACGGGTATGAATGTAGTAATGACTATGAGACAAGTTATTTTTTTGAGAGTAGTCATGAGTATGCGGACCGTCTTAAGTACGAGAAAAACCATGGGTATATGAGTCGTAATGAGCACGTGCGTAGTTATGTGTATGAGAGTAGCTATGAGTGCGAGACAAGTCATGAGTATGCGGATAGTCATGAGTATGAGAGTAGTCATGAGTATGAGAGTAGTCATGGGTATGAGAGGCTTCAAGAGTATGCGAACCGTGAGCACAAATGTAGTCATGAGTATTAGAGTAGACATGGTCATCCCTGCAAACATTTATGATCGCCAAACAATCTTTCGCGAATCTTCTAGATAAAGGTTACGATCGCAGACGAGATCGTCGAAGAATCGTTGACAATTCCCCAGTCGTGAGGAGTAATGTCCTGAAGACAAATCTTCTGGAAGAGCGTTCCGCGTATCTTTCACATGAGTTACTAAAGAGTTAGTCAGAAGAGTCTTGGAAGCTCTTGGAATGGTACAAGAATCGTGTGGACGAGTAACAAATAAGTGTTTTGGAAGGTTTATAAAATACTCTTCTGGAAGAGTTGCGGATTACTCGCCTGGACGAGTAACAAATAAGTGTTTTGGAATATTTGTTAAATATTTTTCTAAAAGAGTTAGGCTACTCTGTTGGAAGATCCAAAAAGGCATATCAAGATTAGTTGGTCATCTAAAACGTAACAATTACGAAAAACCTTAAAAATATTGTATTACTCGTCCTTTTCGTCATACTAAGTACCAATCGTCAAATAAACCAAGTGGAAATTCCTTTTGGTGTTGTGGGAGTTTTCTACTCAAAACAAAACATCTCATAACATAATTCAGTATACGTCTTAAGTGCACCAGCCATGAAAATAAAAACAATCGCGAAAAGTTAACTCAGATGATTTACAAGCAAATTATCTGGACAATTACAACGCAATGGGTTGCGTAAAAATCGTCCCGGAGAGTTGCTAAAACTTCCGCACACGCAATGGATTGTCCAATGATTACCTAGAAAAGTGTATCAAGAGTCATACAGACGATTATAACGCAATGAGCTATACGAGAATCGTTGCGAAGAGTTTCTAAAGCTTCCACACACGTAATGGATTGTCCAATGATAACCTAGAAGACTGCTTCACGAGTAATACGTACGATTATAACGCAATGGGTTGTAAGAGAATTGTCGCCACGAGTTGCTAAAACATTCGCACACTCAATGGATTGTCCAATGATATCGTTGAAGAGTGTTTCGCGACTCAAACGGAAGAACAATTGCGTAAATTTATTCACCGTGGGGATGGACGCTCTTCCAAAATTTTGAATAATGTTTGTAGGGATGACAATAGTAATGAGTATGGCAGTAGTCATGAGCCTGAGAGTGATCCTGTGTATGAGTACGAGAGTAGTCATGCGTACGAGAATAGTCATGCGTATGAGAGTAGTCATGCGTACGAGAATAATCAGAGGGATCATGAGTATGAGAGTAGTCAAGAGTATGAGAATTGTCATGTCAGTGGGTATAAAAATAGAGTAGACATGAGTATTAATATCAGAGTTGCCATTAAGTACTTTGCTGCAATGAGCAGTTTTTGTTCGCCTGAATTTACGAAATAAGCTGACTTCACGAGCCAAAGGCATGTTCTCAGCCACAAAAAAGTTCCTAAAAAAGTTTCACTTCATCTTTTTCCCCAGTTTCATCAATAGAACTCCATAATCAATTATCTTCCTCACCAATTATAAAAAAAAATATTACGAAATTGAAACCCCCAACTCCGCTAACTCTTGCCAAAATTTGCAAGCACCTTCAACTGCTTAGTATGGGTAAGGTGAAAGATTATTCATATATTACCCCTCCCCACTCACTTACCCCCAAACATAATTCAATATACACTGAAGGAGGTACTCTTTGCATGTTAACCCCATTTAATACCTTTGTGGTTATAAAGTAAAATTTTTATCTGAACTACGTTCTGTTTTTTTGTGCCCTGGTGTGAAATTGAAAGTGTTTATGATGATGGAAATGTTTTTCATCTCTCCCTCCTCTTTGTTGCAAACACACTGAGGAGCAGAGTTGTAAAAAAGGAAGCTTAAACTGAATGTGTGCGGAAAGCTTTAAGGTTTATACACAAGCTGCAATGGGTGTGGTTATGCATGGGGTATTAAACCTGGCTATCAGAGCTCATAGAGTTATGTCAGTTTTATATAGAGAAAAAGAGAATGCATACATATGGATGTGTAATTTTTAGCCCATTTGTATAAAGTGTGAAAATTTATACTTTTCATGGTTTCGTAACACTTGTTACCGATGAAGGCTTCTCCAACCACAAAGCACCCTCTAGAAATAATATTTAATTATGAATAATTTATATGGAAAGAAAAAACCAGATGAAAAAATGATTTTATTGCTCATTCGCCAAAGAGGATAATGTGGGGCTGAGAACTATGTTGAAATAAAACTCATAGATATCTTTTTTTACTTGTGTTATAAAAGGCATAAAAAAAGCAATTGAAATCGATTTTTGTTGATGAGAATTTCAATCAAATCAACATTGAGATGCAATTGGAAGTGTGTTGTTGAAGGGGAAAAAGGATATTGGGAATATAAAAAATATACAAAATTTTAATTAATAAAATAAAAAATATATATATATTAACTTATAAAATTAAAATAAAAACAAAACAACAAACAAACAAAACAAAACAAAACAAAACAAAACAAAACAAAACAAAACAAAACAAAACAAAACAAAACAAAACAAAACAAAACAAAACAAAACAAAACAAAACAAAACAAAACAAAACAAAACAAAACAAAACAAAACAAAACAAAACAAAACAAAACAAAACAAAACAAAACAAAACAAAACAAAACAAAACAAAACAAAACAAAACAAAACAAAACAAAACAAAACAAAACAAAACAAAACAAAACAAAACAAAACAAAACAAAACAAAACAAAACAAAACAAAACAAAACAAAACAAAACAAAACAAAACAAAACAAAACAAAACAAAACAAAACAAAACAAAACAAAACAAAACAAAACAAAACAAAACAAAACAAAACAAAACAAAACAAAACAAAACAAAACAAAACAAAACAAAACAAAACAAAACAAAACAAAACAAAACAAAAATCAAGTGCAAGTCTTTAAACACTTAAAACCCTCAAGAAAAATTCTTTGAATTATAGAAAATGTTAAGCAACACAAACTTTAAACGCTCTTGGGAACATTCCCACTTCCCTTCATGTCTAGGCCTTAGCCCTGAGTGTAAGGCATTATACAATACAATGTTTTATTACATTTATTGTTACTATTGCAGTTGTTGTTGCTACTTTTTGTTTTATTATGTGTTTCGAGCAATTTGTCATAGCTAAACTACCAGCAGCTCGGGTACAACTAGTACCTCATACCCCTCATGCAGCCATCATACCATAGTACATCCTAAAATCAACTCATCTTTTGGCATTGCCTGACTGAATGCCGGATGGCTTCGCTGGCACACTACTACAAACTATGCGTAACTTGCTCTTCCCCCATATATATACAAAGTGTATAGTTATCCAAATAGCGTTAAAGAACTTATTTCCCTTGCCCCGCATCCTAACACGCCAGTTACTAGGTCCAAAACTTTTTTGATGTTGCGCTAACAAAAAATGTTTGTCACGTTTCTCAAGTTTGAGGAAGACGACAGCGATTGCGATGACGACGACTTGTAGAGAAGTTGTACTATAAAACCATTAAATTCGTTTAGTTAAGGAATGACGGCTGACTGCCTGAATGAATGAGCCAAACGCACAAAAGAAACAAATCTTTGGTGTTCTGCTTTTTAAAACGTGTCGCCTGCCGCCCAGGAATCTGGTGAATCGGCAGAGATCATTTTATATGTGCATGTTGCAGCATCTTTTTTAGATTTTTTTAGGAAAACCATAAAGACCAAAAAGCAAATCTTTTCAGTGAACTTCGTTAGGCCAAAGAGGAGGAAAAAAGTTGTGAAAAATTAAACCAAAACTCAAGCTTTTCTATTTTCTATTAAATGAAATTAGGGAAGGATTGGAAAAAATAATAATATAAGCGATTTTATATTTTTCTAATTCTTGCATCAAAATTTCCTTAAATATGGATGGGAACAAATTTAACAAAACGGTTCTCAGTCTTAAAGTTATACAGTATGAACTCTTCGATACCCGGTTAACACACAATCGAAATCAAAAAAAACTTTTAAATTAGCAGTTTACCCTTAATTGGGTGGAAACAGATAACAAATAGTACCTCAAAAAACTTAAGGCCACCATTAAACAAACCAAGTTAATTTTTTTTTGGTCTTTACATATATTTAAATTTTATTTTTGCAAAAAAGTAGATAAGAACAGTTTTCGAAAAAACTGTTCCCAATCTAAAATTTAAGAAAATTCGATTTTCATTATTTTGTTATGGTCGAATAGAAAAAAAAAAATTATTTTAGGCATCGGTTATACAATTTAAGGGTGGGAACAGTTAAAAAAAAACTGGGAGCAGTTAACAACGTTTATATAAAAACTTAAAACCGTATTTTCATTTAATTTTCTTTATTATTAGTCTTCAATTTTGGTCAATGCTTATATCGAGATTCCACATTCGCCAAAAAGTACATGGAAACAGTTTTTAAAAAAACTGTTCCCAGACTCACATCTAATAATTTTCTATTATTTTATTTATTAGCATATAGTAGTTTGATTTTTCCGTCGACTATTTGAGAGTGGGTACAGTCTATTGAACTGAGAACAGTTATTTGGACAATTGTTCTAAACAAAAAATTTAGGAAATAAAATTTTTCCGGTTTTATTATCGTTAAAAAGTAATTTACAAATCCTCTTGGGCATCGTTTTAACAATTAATGTGTGAGAACAGTTTTTAAAATTAAGATACACATAAAGTTTTTATAAATAAGTTTCGTTCACTCACTTCACAGTGTGGAATAAATGAATTTTACCAATTTGATGTCAAAGTTTAATTTGCGAATGCAAAACAAATCAAATTTTTTACTTTTGTGTTTATTTATGACCAAAATTAAGGTGGGAACACTTTTCCACAAAACTGTTCCCAGCCTTAGATTTACATAATTTTGGGTTAACTTTGATTTCATTATCATCAAATAGAAATGCCAAATGTTTTGAGCCATCGCTTCACTCATTTATAGTTGGGAACAGCTAACTAAAAATATAGCTTTGTAAGAAATGCCAAATATATAAGAACAAATATTTAAGAACCGTTCAATATAGTGAGAACAGTTTTGTTACAATAACCTCAAAGTGTAAGCACCAAATAAGGAAATTTGATTAAATACATATTTTGAGTTTATTCTGAGTAATCGTTTAAGTTAAAGATAAAGTAGGAAGAGTTTTATTGCAAACTGTTCCCAGTTAGAGAAATGTGAAAAACTAAATATATGCCTATTGTATTTGATATGAATCACACTTTAGGGAAACTATTCAAAAATCTTCCAAGATCAAGTGGCAACAATTTTATGTTAATCTGTTGCCAACAAAAATAGCCAAGAAAAGTGTTTTCAGTCATATCCAATTCATTTTGCAAGGGAAAACAGTTATAAATAACCTACAAACCCAACCACCACAACAAAAAAAAGGTTAATTCCAAAAACTTCAATTGCTCATATTTACCTTAGAAACACCATATTTACAGAATTAGAAATTCGAGCCCATATTTGCCTAATAATGTCATTATCTTCCAATCCTCGTTTTTCTGTTTCAGGCAAAAGACCCCATGCCATATACAGTCATTGCAGGGCAGATCAAACCTGAAACATTTTATGCTTAATCTCAAGGGAAAAATATAAAATTACTGGAGTGCATAAAACATTTATGTCAAACACTTTGACAATGACTGCATACTGCACAACATACCACCAAAAAAAGGAACTTTGATACTCAAAGACATAAAAATTTTAGTTTTGCAGAGGAAGTATCATTTCCCCTGACTGCATGTATTTGGTGGTGTATTTGCGAACCCTCCGTAACACCCCCCTCCTCGGGCATGTATGCATTTGTAATCCCAGCCCGAAGACAGATATTTGAATTGTGCCGAAAGGAATGTTAGGTGTTTGGCTATATATTTTAGGTTTTCCTCTTTTTGGGGAGGAACATTTTCTGGTGATTTTTTTGTTGGCAATTTGCACGCGTTCATACACAACAAAACATTGGGCCCCCCGCCACCCATTTCCCTTAAATCTCAAAAAAAAGATGCTAGTCTGCTACGCAGTTCCCAAGCAAAACCTAGGTGATTTGTTACATTCCACTTTGAACTCCCCCAGTTCAACCTCAATACTTGGAGTATTCTCAGGGGGAAGACTGCTGCTGCAAAAAATGAGGATATATATTTTTATGCCACATCCACAAACACCAGCCAAAGAACGTAGCTCTAACACAAACATTATTCCAGATTATTGTTTGAACTGCCAATGCAAAGAAAAAAAGTGGAACAAACAACTCAAATACATCGCGGTCACTCTATTGGGCACGTAATAAAGTTGAACCTTAACTAAATGGAAGGACATAAGTTTGGCTAAAGAGTTTGGTGCCCCATGGTAGTAAGTTTTTGGCTAGCTTAAGCAAAAGCTAAGGTTAGGGTTTTTTTTTAGAAATCCGGCCAGAAAAGCCTACGAATATTGTGCATGATGATGGAGATGGAAAAAAGAAATAACAAACAAGAAAAAAAAAAAAACTTTCAAAGTTTGTTTTTCCGCCTGCATTCCCCCTTCTAGGGTAAAAAATAACTTGTATTTATTTGATAGTATCGATTTCAAACCAGCCAAGAGTTCTCTTTCTCTGTAAGGACAATTCCTCCTAGAAAAGGACCAACAAGTGAAAAAACAAAATACAAAAAAACTTTTCAAAGTGCGTGTGTTTTTTACAAATAAATATTTTCACGCTTTATTAAAACTTATTGAAGGAAAAAAAGTGTGTATACCATGTTGCAAGATGTAACAAAGTTTTGTTTTTGGGTTTAGGTTTAGTCGCTATGCCATCATCAATACTGAGGCCATACGATTCCATTAAAGGCCTGACCGACTGTTTGACAACTACAACAACAAAACAGGACACAAACCATCAACAACACCTTACAGTGTTAAATGTTGTGGTTAATAAACAACTCCAAACACGTACTTGTACCATACAAAGAAAAGTTGCTTGACTTTATAATTTGTTCAAGGTTTCTTGTTTGTAGTGCCAGTGCTAGAAGAAAGAAATCTTTTGTGACCCTTTACCCTTGGCGTCGTTGGAAAAAACACCAAGCAGAGGTGTTGTGCTTGACAAAAAGTCTTTATTGGAGACACATTAAAGTCTTGGAAAAGTTTAATTTGATTTTCTTCGAAAAGAAATGTTAAAAAATAGGTTTTAAACACCGTTTTGCCTTTTTTAAAGAGAGAGCGTAAGAATGAGGAGAGTTGAGGGTTTACTTTAAGGGTTGGGGGTTTTATCTACAAATGGAGTTTAAAGAGGCAGAGGAACATTTTTGGGGTTTGAAGCTTTAATATGCAAATTAAAAATTGCTTTTAAAATTGGTTTAAATTGTTTGAGAAAACAACTGTTTCCAATCTTGGATTCGTTTGAAATCGTTACGAAACTTTCCAAAGAAGCTATAGATAAATACTTGAAACAGCTTGAAAAAAAAACTGTTCCTAGCCTGAAATTTGCATTAAATAGTTACCAGAACTAAAGAAGCTAAAAATGTCTTACACAATACATTCTGCACTAGGTCAAATACGTGTGAAGAGTTTGGAGAAAATCTGTTCCCAGTCTTAAATAGGACTTAAATAATTTAAAAAAAACTGCGAAACAGATTAAAATGATTCACGAATGTTTTCTACACATTTAAGGGAGGTTAAATGGGTGGGAACAGTTTAAAAAAAAACTGTTCCTAGTCCCAAATTTATTGTAAACGATTTTGAGAAATTATAATGTTACTTAAGTTGGTTTGTAAATACGTATTTGTATGACAGATTAAGTTTAAATAAGTGGGAACAGTTCGGAGAAGAAGTTCCCAGTTCGGAAAAAGGTATGGATAAGCATGTATTTGCACAATGGAACTAGCTTAAATGGTTGGAAGCAGTTCGGAAACAAACTGCACCCAGCCTGAAATAAGCAATAAATAGTTTTTAGAAGTTGTAAAGTAGCAGAGGTTAGCATTTCGCCTTTGACTTTGTACGATTGGGTTCGAATCCTGGCGAGAACATTACACACAATTTTCAGCGGTGGTTATCCCCTCCTAATGGTGGCAACATTTGTGAGGTACTTTGGCATGTAAAAAACTTCCCCCCAAAACTCGGCCATAAAAAGGAGACCCTTTCTCATTGAGCTTAACACTTAAATCCGATATGTCCATGGGTAAATTTGTGTTTATATAAAAAACAATGATGGCGTTGATTTGAACTAATCATTTGAAAAATTTGAAGTCAAACTTAGCGTTTTAAGAGTATGTCAATAAAAAAAAATGTTCACGTTAGAAA
Source organism: Stomoxys calcitrans (assembly GCF_963082655.1). Classification (NCBI taxonomy): domain Eukaryota; kingdom Metazoa; phylum Arthropoda; class Insecta; order Diptera; family Muscidae; genus Stomoxys; species Stomoxys calcitrans. Next base: position 50,110,697 of record NC_081552.1, on the reverse strand, counting down.
AAAAAGTTGTAATTAGAAACTTTACAATAATGTGACGTTCCTATTAAAACATCAAAAAATTTAAAATTTTTATTAAAAAATATTTCTATATATAAAAAAAATTTAAAACATATTTTAAAAATGTTCACAAAAAATGTGTATTAAATATATTTAAAAAATGTCACGATGGTTTTAACTTACATTATTGCATCCGGGGGAGCAACATTTTTTGCTGGGGAACTTTGGATACCGCTCACCACATTTCGCAAAATCCGGTAAAAATACACTATTTATGAACCCGTAGCGACTATATCGAAATATGGTCCGGTCTAGGCCAAACACAACGTCGAGGGTGTGAAGCAGCTTGATCTTTCAAAATTCGAGGAAACCGGTTAATGAATAAGCCATCTATGGGTGAGGGACTGTAAATCGAGAGATCGGTGTATGTGCAGTTATATCCAAATATGAACCGATCACCACCATATTCGGATAGGATGTGTAGGAGTGTAATAAACTCACCGTATTTAATTTCAACAAAAGACCATGAATCGGTAGATCCGTATATATGACATTTGTATGTAATATGGTTCGATTTTAACCATACCTCGACGGAGGGTCTAAAGCAGCTCACGGAGAGAAGTTTCAGCAAAATCGGTTAACAATAACGGCTTCTATGGGCTTAGACTAGAGAAGTTCACGTGAGTGAATTTTGATTCACGCAAGCTCACGAGACAAAAAATTATTTACGCACCCTCATGCACAACTTTTTTATGTCGACTCACGTTCACGAACGCTCACGAGACAAAAATTTTACTCACGCACGACTCACGAGAAAGTTGCGAATCACGATTGAACAAATATTTTCCATGCAGCGAACAATATTTTTTTTTTTGCAAACGTCGGCGAAAAGTAGAAATATAAGCGAAAAAGTAGTACCCTTCTTATAATGAGGAATATGGCTACCATTACCGGCATACTTTTTGTTTTGTTTAATTGGTTAGTTTTATTTACTTCCGAAAAAACTGAAAATAGACAATAATAAGTGCAGATAAAAAAACGTGTTTTGGTATGAAAACAAAACAAAAACATTTGATTGCTGTCAAATTTCGCTCGCAAAACAATTAAAAATTTTAGCGCGTTTTTCGAAACCAGAATAGAGTAGTGATATATCGTAGTTCGTGATTTTCTCGTGAGTTGAGATTCATGCTCACGCACGAAGAATTTTAATTCAATCACATGATCGTGCGTGAGCATGGATCTCACTCACGAATCAAGTGACTCACGAGTGATTCACGCGTGACACGACTACTCACGTACACACCTCTAGTTTAGACGTTAAATGGGAGATCAGTTTATATGGGGGTTAAACCAAGACTTTTGCCGATTTATATTATATTCGATATGCATTTAGGAGATCCCAAATCGTGCAATTAATACGTCATCTATGGGCCCAAGACCTTAATTTGGGAGATCGGTCTATATGGGCGCTTTATCAATATATTGTCCGATCTGGATCATATTCAATACAGATGTCGAGGGATCCAACACAAAGTACTGTACAAAATTTTAGTGAAATCGGGTTATAAATGCGGCTTCTATAGACCTTGAATCGGGAGATTGGTTTATATGGGCGCTATGTCAACATATTCTCCAACTGAACCATATTCGATAAGATTGCCGAGATTCTGAAGAAAACTCACTGTATCAACTTTCAGCGAAATCGGATAATAAATGCGGCTTCCATAGGCCTTAGACCTTACATTGGGAGATCGGTTTATATGAGCGATATATCGCGATATTGAACGCGAACCTTATTCGATAAGGAAGTCAAGAGTTCCTAGATAAGTCGTTATGCCACGAAATTCACCAATAATGTCGAGACTTGTAAGAGAATCACTAGTGCACAATTTCGTGAGAATCGGTCTACAAATGACGATGTAATTACAATTTTAGTCCAAATCGGACAGACATATACATCGGAGCTATATCCAAATTTGAACCGATTTTCTCCAAATTCAATAGGCTTCGTCACTAAGCCCAAAAATGCTTGTGCCAAATTTGAAGACTATCGGATGAAAATTGTGACCTGTACTTTGTACACAAATAAACATGGACAGACGGACGCTTCCCCTTACCCTGATTTTCACAAACGTCAAATCTCGATATTTGGTGGTGCAATTTAAGCGAAATTATGTGTGCTCTCTTACAGTAACTTCAAACCAAAAATTTGGTATCCAAATTTCGGATGGGGTACCACCCCCAAAACCTACCAAATGTGTGTATATATATATATAGACCAATCACGACAACATATGACTTAAATGAAAGGTATTTAAGATTAGAGAACTTTTGTGATATCCAATTGTCGGACCAAGTGTGTGGGGGAACACCACAAACCCCAAATCACCCCTAAATTGGACATTTTTACCGACCATGGCAATATGGAACTCAACTGAAAGGTATTTGCGAGTAGAACACGAATCTGAAATGTGGGACCAGGTGTATGGGGAGCCGCCCCTCCCCAAAGGGGAAAAATTTATGACCATAGCAATAAGGGGCTCAAATGAAAGGCCTTTGGAAGTAAAGCATGAATCTGATATCAATATTCGTGAAAAAGTATCTATGGGGCCACCTCACACCCATAAAACTAACCAAATATGACGTTTTTGTTGACCATTGCAATATGGGGATCAAATGAGGGGTAGAACACGAATCTGATATATATTTTCGGGGACAAATCACTGAGTGACAGCCCCCTTCTTCCAAAACTCCCCCCAAACAGGACATGTATGCCGACTATAGAATATGGGGCTCAAATGAAAGGTACAATATTTGGGAGTAGACCACGAATCTGATATCAACATTCGGGTCCAACTGTCTGGGGGACGTCCCACTGCCATAACAACCCCCCAGATAGGACGTATTTGTTCACCATGACAATTAGGGCCCTAAAGAGAGTGGAGCTCGATATTGACTGATTTCAAGGCCCATACCTCAAACCGGTCATATTTGCTGATAGGGGGTATTGAGGTATTTGAGATTAGAAAACGTTTTTGAAATCGATATTCAATTTTGAGGCCAATGGCAGTATGGGGTTCAAATAAACGATATTTGAGAGTAGAGCACGATTCTTACATATTTTCAGGTCTATGTGTTGGGGGGACCACTCCACTCCCCAAAAGCACCCCTCACTCGGTCATATTTACCGACCATCACAATGTGGGGCCTAAATGAAAGGTAATGGGGAGTATAACACGAAATTGATATCCACTTTCGGGACTAATTTGACCAAACAGCGATTATTTACTGACCATCTGATATCAAAATGTGGGATTATGTATTTGGGGCACTGCCCCTTCGCCAAAGAGTACAAATTTACCGAACATGGCAATATGTGGCACAAGGTCAATATATGGCTCCAATGGAACTGCAGAGACAGAATTGACTTTAAAAGTTACCTACTGAATTGGTCGATGGTGCCAACTGGTTACTCGCTGGACAACTGGGTGGGCTTATACGCCCACCCACCCACCAATGTTTTTAATACATTAATCATAAATACTTACCACAAGTAGTTTTTGTTTCATAGTCAAATTAGTCAAAAAAATGCAACATACCTGCAAGAGAAAAAGAAAATTGTTTTAAAAACTAGTACTAATAGTTGTTGCACATACTAGGATTTTGCTTATACTCTCTATTTATAGTATATAAATCTAAGGCCCAATGAATATTTACCCTCCCAAAAACAATTAAAGTGAATTATTCCAAAAGCCGAAAACCAAAAGCGAAACAAATGAATTCCACTTTCGGCGAACGAGCAAGTACAAAAAAATTCAAATGTATGAGATCATTGCGCTGCTGTTTAAAGATTTCTCTTTTGCTGCCAAAAGAACGCAATGAAATAACAAATAAAATTTGCAATATAGTATATGAAGCGTATAGCAATAGGTTACAAAAAAAAAAAAATAAGCACACAGAAATTGCAACAAATGTTGCCATTATTTTTGTGCCAGAGTAAAGTGGAGGATAACAACAAAAAAAAAAAAAAACACAAACTACAAGCACTTTTTAATGTTGCACCAAAATATAACGATTTTCATTTTAATGGAGTTTCTACAGTTTTTGTCTCCCTTTCGAGAAAGAGAGAAAAAACACATGAAATCCTCGAATGAGGACAACTGTCTGTTCTAAGGCACAGGCACTTTAGTGGTTACCATGTTTGGGTGGGTTGATGTTGAAGTGGGAGGAGGGCTAAGAAAAAAAAACCAATAACAAAACATGTCGTGATTTATTTTTACAGCATCGAAAAACAAATGTGTATTTTATCAGTAACGGAAATGCACAGCATGGTATATACAGTACTCTTACAACATTCAACTGAATAAAATGCATAATGCAGGGACTTGTATGTATGACAATTAGTTTTTAATCTTCGCCAGAAAACAAAAGCAAGCAACAAATGCTATACAAAAAAAAAAAAAAAAAAAAAAAAATATTCCATATAAAAGTCTGTACAATTATTTAAATATTTTCAAGTTTTTTATCCCCTTTCTTTAAATTGTGATATTTCATTTGTTTAATTTTTTTGTTTTGGGGTTTCGAGGTTGGGTTTGAACGGAAATGAGACCAACTTTTCTTTTTTATTGTTGCCAAAAAAAAAAAAATAATTATTAGATTTTTTTATGGCTTTCTCTATGACAAACCTTGGAAATGAAAATAGCAAACTCCTAAAACAAGACCAAATGCCAGCATTCAAATGTGGGTCACCAAGTCCTGGGCAGTCAGTCGATTGAAGCAGCCACAAACCCCAAACGTTAGATTCCAACAATTGTGCAAGTTACATTGCAAGCAAGGCTACCACCGCGAATGGGGTTGAAAGTTATATGAATGGCAAGAGTAAAACAAAAAAAAAAAATTTAAATCGAATATAACTTGATTTAACACTCACATAACAATGACTGAATGAATGACTGCAGTAAAATTGAATCGTAAATCATTAATGCTCGAATGGTTGAATGGCAGCATGGAGGGAGAGAGTATGGTGGGTCATAGAGGAAATGGGCTTACATTTACAAAGATATAGCTCTAGGAAAATTAAGGCAAATTGGAAAATATAATCAGACCAAGGTCTTTTAAAATCCAGCTAAAAAACTGCTTGGAGTGAGTTTTTTAGTAAAAACAGCACAAATGTTTGCTGTAGCAGCACTATAAGCCGACCAATTTCTCTGGGTGTATAGAAACAGAATATTGAAAAATTTGAAGACCTATATTTACATATTTTGTTATATAGTAGCATCGTAACAACTAGAATTTACCGTAAATCCTTTTATTGGGTTGCCCAAAAAGGAATTGCGGATTTTTCAAAAGAAAGTAAATGCATTTTTATAAAACTTAGAATGAACTTTAATCAAATATACTTTTTTACACTTTTTTTCTAAAGCAAGCTAAAAGTAACAGCTGATAACTGACAGAAGAAAGAATGCAATTACAGAGTCACAAGCTGTGAAAAAATTTGCCAACGCCGACTATATGAAAAATCCGCAATTACTTTTTGGGCAACCCAATAGTTATGATTTTCATTAAAAAAATTTAGATAGGGACAGAATATGACAAATATTTAAATAATTTGTTACAAATAACCCAATTTAACAATGCACATCTACCCGAAACTTTTCTATATAAATTTCGAAAAATGTTGATAGGGAAAGGAATTTAGGGTAGGGCGGTAGGAATTTCGCACTGATATGTTCCCTCTCAAACTAATTTTTCATACCCCCCACCATTAGATGGGGGTGTACTCTTTTCGTTATAACGTTTGCAACACCACGAAATATTGGTTTTGGACCCCACATACTTGATCGTATTGACATTTTAAGTCCGTCCGTCTGTCTGCCGAAAGCACGCTTACTATCGAAGGAGTAAAACCCTTGAAATTTTGCATACTTCTTATTAGTGTAGGTCGGTTGGGATTGTAAATGGGCCATATCGGTCCATGTTTTGATATATATAGTTACCATACCATAACTGATCTTGGATCTTGGATTCTTGGGCCACTAGAGGGGGCAATTCTTATCCGATTTGGCTGACATTTTGCATGATTTTTTTTTTTTACTTTGTCCCTACAACATTTTTCCTTTCCTCCTTTTTTCTATAAACCATTTGTCTCCACAAATTTTTTTCTTTGAAAAATTTGTCTCCACAAATTTTTTTCTTTGAAAAATTTGTCTCCACAAATTTTTTTCTATAAAAAACTTGTCTCCACAATTTTTTTTTCTATAAAAAACTTGTCTCCACAATTTTTTTTCTATAAAAAACTTGTATCCACAAATTTTTTTCTATAAAAAGCTTGTCCCCACAAATTTTTTCTTCATAAAACTTGTCTCCACAATTTTGTTTCTATAAAAAGCTTTTCCCCACAAATTTTTTTCTTCATAAAACTTGTCTCCACATTTTTCTATAAAAAAAACTTGTCTCCACAATTTTCTATAAAAAAACTTGTCTCCACAAATTTTTTTCTATAAAAAAAATTTTTTTTCTATAAAAAAAATTTGTCTCCCCAAATTTTTTTCTATAAAAAAAAATGTCTCCACAAATTTTTTTCTATAAAAAAAAATGTCTCCACAAATTTTTTTCTATAAAAAAAACTTGTTTCCACAAATTTTTTTCTATAAAAAAACTTGTCTCCACAAATGTTTTTTCTATAAAAAACTTGTCTCCACAATTTTTTTTCTAAAAAAAACTTGTCTCCACAAATTTTTTTCTATAAAAAACTTGTCTCCACAAATTTTTTTCAAAAAAAAACTTGTCTCCACAATTTTGTTTCTATAAAAAGCTTGTCCCCACAAATTTTTTTCTTCATAAAACTTGTATCCACAAATTTTTTTCTATAAAAAAACTTGTCTCCACAAATTTTTTTCTATAAAAAAACTTGTCTCCACAAATTTTTTTCTATAAAAAAACTTGTCTCCACAAATTTTTTTCTATAAAAAAACTTGACTCCACAAATTTTTTTCTATAAAAAAACTTGTCTCCACAAATTTTTTTATATAAAAAAACTTGTCTCCACAAATTTTTTTCTATAAAAAAACTTGTCTCCACAAATTTTTTTCTATAAAAAAACTTGTCTCCACAAATTTTTTTCTATAAAAAAATTGTCTCCACAAATTTTTTTCTATAAAAAAACTTGTCTCCACAAATTTTTTCTATAAAAAAACTTGTCTTTAATAAATGGGCCTTTTCTTAAAAAAAAAAGACAAATAGGTTGATTGACCCATTATGACAATATGGGACTCAAACGAAAACGAATTTCATATGCAATTTTAGAAAACGAAATTTGATATGCAATTTTGGAGCCAAGTGTTTCGGGGTACGCCCTGAAGTACTCCCTGAACTGAACTTCATTTCCGATTATGGCGATATGGAGCTCAAATCAACGGTATTTGGGAGTAAACAACGAGTTTGTTCTATTATCAGGGCAAAGTGCCGGTGGCCGCCCCAGCCCCAAAACACCCTCCAAACAGTTCATATTTACCGATCATGGCAATATGGGGCTAACATTAAATGGATTCAAGAGTGCAGCATTAATTTGATATACATATTTGAGTCGAAATGTTTGAGTGCCACCCCTCCCTTAAAAAGCACTTCTCATTACACCAGATCTCGGAGATTGGTAATGCGATTCGTTCGAATTTTTGGGGTCGGGTGCCTCGGGAGCCGTCCAAAACCCGCCAAATGGGTTTATAGGCCAATCACTACAATATAGAGCTCAAACGAGAGAAAAAAGCGAATTTGATATTCAATTGAAGAACCATGTGTTTGGGGAACTGCCACACCCGAAAACACATTCCTATTATATGAAAGCTATTTGATGTTTAAATTGATTGATTTTCGGGAAATTGATACTCATTTGCGGCATAAGGTCCCTGGGGTCCACCCCACCCTCTAACAGAATTTATTTACCGATCAAGGCATTGTGGGGCTCATATTAAATGTATTTGAAATTAGAGCACGAAACGTATATTTACATTAGGGGCCAAGTGTCTCTCTAGAATGGAAATATTTACCAATACGATAATATAGGACTCAAAAGAAAGGTATTTGGGAGTGGATTAAAAATTTACCCAGGAACCGAGAAGGGGCACACGTCTCACACATCAATGACAGCTTTCCGATTCAAGTTTAAACACAATGATGGGATACTTTTTTATGGCCGATTTCGAATTGCGTGCCGCAGTGCGACTCCGCTTTGGAGAGAATTTTTTACATGACCATGCATGGCAAATGTCACCAGCATTCAGAAATGATCACCACCGATTTAAATTTTGTTCAATGTTATCGGCAGGAATTGAACGCAGGCGTTCAGCGTTATAGGCGGACATAGGCTACAGTGGCACGAATTCGATATACATATTCAGGGCGAATATGACCCAAAACGATCTTGAAGAGTTAAAGAAGGCACAGCGGAGCGGGCCCGGTTCGGCAAGTATTATATATATCAAAAAAATAGTCTTCACAAAATTTTTTCTATAAAAGATTTTACTCCACAAATTTTATTCTATAAAAATCTCCAAAACTCGACTATTTTTTTTTTAATAAAAAATTTGCTTTCACAAATTTTTTTATATAAAAAATTTGTATTTTTTTCTATAAAAAATACAAATTTTCAATACACAAAAAATTCGTCTTCGTTTTATAATTTTTATAATTTTTTGTATAGAAAAATTTGTTGAAACAAATTTTTGATATAACTTTTTTTTTCCACATTTTGTTTTCTTTAAAAATGTCTAGCCACAATTCAATTTTTGAAAGCTTTGTCTCCACAATTTTTTTCCAAAAGAAAAAAAAAATTGTTGGAAATAATGTGTGTACACACACATTTTTTTTTACATATAGTGCCTTAAAAGCATATTGACCTTTCTGGTATAAGTTTGTTTACGTATTTCACAATTTTAAGCTGAAAATTTACTTTAACCCTAATCTTATAGGACTTCCTAACGACTTTTTGTACTGGTAATCTGTTTTTTTTCTTGCTACATTTCTGTATTTTTCCCAATAATTTCCCTCAATTTTTCCTCTTTTTTAAAACCAGAATATTTACTTTTACTTTCGTGTTCTCCATTTTATAGTCCAAATATGTAACATTGGGTTTGCTTTTAAAAATTTTATGTGAATTTCCTCTTATCAGCACACTTTTGTACGTTGAATGGTTTTCATATATACATCACTGATTTGTTGCAAAGCCGCACTTGTGCACTCCATTCAAGTTGCTCCGTTTTGAGTGTGGTCTTCCTTTACAATTTTACCGCCAACATTACGATTTTTCCACTTTAATTTTTTCGTAGTTGTTTGTTTTCCCTTTTCCCTATTAGGGGAAATCTTTGGGACACTACTACTCCAGTTTTAATATCACTCATTTTTTCAGACATTTTTATTGGCCTTTCTTGCAGCTCTTATACATTTTGTTTTGGATGCTGCATGCTCCAGGAGTAGTAAAGAAAGAAAGAGCCAAAGCCAAACAGTTGTTGATATTCGTTGTTTTCCTTCTTTTTGGCTTAATACATTTCGTTACTATTTAATGATGGCATGAAAATATTCCCTTTATCGCCGGCTTTGTTGGTGGTGTTGGTGGGATTTTTTTTCACTTGTGTTTATTCTTCATCTTGTTGTCGTGCTGCTTGATTCGGCCTCTAGCTGGCCCGGCTCCGTTGATTTTCTACACTTGAGTAGATTTTCATGTTTTCCTTGGCTTTTCGTGTTTTCTTTTTTTTTTTTTTGATTTTTCATCTTCATCTTTACTTGGGTAGTATCAAGTAAGTGTCCGTCTGCTGGGGTGGCGTTGTAAGAATGTATATATCTGAGTGGAGTCAAAGTATCTGTGTACCAAGAATCAGAGATTTTCATTATGTGTTTTTGTAGAGTAATTTATTTTATATTTGCTTTGGTCCTAAAAACAGAAACCATTCATTTGTTCTACCCTACACCATCAATAGAGTATTATCAAGAAATTATAAACACTGGCTCCAGAAGGAAATGGACCAAATTTGTATTCCAAAAAAAAAAAATCTAAATTTTATTATTAGCAAAAATCTATGATTAATATATTATATTCTCGTCTAACTTTGTGTGTTTCATGGTGCTGTAAGGTAAAATAGAGCCAGCTTGTTTCGACTGTATTTTTTTGCTTTTTTCTACTGTTTTCTCGGTGTTTTTAAAACTTTTATGACGATTTGGTTTTTCCTTTCAATTTTATGTCTCCTCCCAAGGGGATTTCCTTGGTATTTCTCTATTTCTTGCCTCATTTTCTTTCCATACTTATCACGATATTTTCTGTTTTTTTTTTATTCTGTTCTCTTTGCCTCCTTCTTCTCAATTCTATTTTCCATACAATCGTTTTCTATGTAAAATGATATTATTTGAACTAAAAAACAAAGTCATTTAGAATTGTGTTACGGTTCATATGAATTTTATTCTTATTTGTATCATTGTAATACACATATTAAGAATTTCCTGTGATAAGAAGAAACCGCACTCCCTCATGCTATGTTAAAATACAAACAAAGGTTTCATTTCATTTTCAACAACAACAACAAAGAAGAATTTTTAATCTCGAATTGTATGGCGCCATTTTATGCCTTGAAAAACCTAAAAAAAAAAACAAACAAAGCCTGGTTTTATATGCACAACAACATTATGCCAAACATCTTTGAGAAAAAAAGAAAATTTCAATGAATTTATACAGAAAAAACGGCCCATAAAAATTGATTTTCAGTACATTTTTGGCAAGGAAGATAGGGCATCATTTCGAGGGTAGCAAGAATGACAAAACTTAGGCATAGTAACAACTGTGAATTATGCAAGCGCAGGTATAATGCTGGATAAGATCTATTCTTTCTTTTAGCAGTGTTATAAATATGCTTTGCTCCATTCTTCATAAAAACGTTTGTCCAGAAAAATGGTCTCCGATTTTTTTTTCTACAAGAAATCTGTCTTTGCACAAATATTTTTCTTTAAAAAATTTGTCTTCACAAATTTTTTTCTGTAAAATATTTGTTTCCAGAAATTTTTCCATATACAAATTTTGTCTCCACAATTTTTTTCAATAACAAGTTTATCGCCACAAATTATTATCTGCAACAAATTTGTCTAAAAACAAAAAATTATTCTATAAAAAATATGTCTCCATCAACTTGTTTTTTTATAAAAATTTTGACTCCATAATTTTTTTTCTATTACAAATTAGTCTACACAATATGTATTCTATAACAAATTTGTTAACACAAATTCTGTTGTAAAAAAAAAAAAAATTGTCTCTTCCAATAAAAACTTTTCTCCACAAAATTTTCTCTAAATCAAATTTGTCTCCACATATTATTTCTATAAAATTGTCATCTGCACAAATTGTTTTCTATAAAAAAATTGTATCCCCATAATTATGTTTCAATAACAAGTTTGCCCTTACAAATTTTGTCTATAACAAATTTGTCTCCACAAAATCTTTTTTCTTAAAACATTAGTCTCCACAAATTGTTCTATTAAATTTGTTTTCACAATTTTTTTTTGTTTTCACAAATTTTTATCTATAAATTTTTTTTCTCTAATTTGATTCGATATAAAGTTTGTCTCCATAATTATTTTTATATTAAAAATCTCTCCAAAAATTTTTTCCATAAAAAAATCTTTTCTATAAAAATTTTGTTTCCACAATTTTGTATACCCACCACCATAGGATATACTAATCTAGTCATTCGGTTTGTTACACCTCGAAATATTCGTCTAAGACCCCATAAGGCGTATATATTCTTGATCCTCTCGACGTTCTGAGTTGATTTAGCCATGTCCGCCCGTCCGTCTGTAGAAATCACGATGGTAGTCGAACGAGTAAAGCTAACCGCTTGAAATTTTGCACAGATACTTTATATCGATGTAGGTTGTAGAGGATTGTAAATGGGCCATATCGGTTCAGATTTAGATGTAGCTCCCATATTAACAGATCTCCCGATTTGACTTCTTGAGAACTTACAAGCCACAATTTTTGTTTGACTGGTCTGAAATTTTGCATGCGGTGTTCTGTTACGACTGCCAATAACTGTGCCAGATACGGTTCAAATCTGTCTATAATCAGATATAGCTCCCATCTAAACCGATCTCTCGATTTGACTTCTTAACCCCTAAAAGCTGCAATTTGTTGGCTGAAATTGTGCATGTAGTGTTTTGTTATGACTTCGAACAACTGTGTCGAGTACGGTCCAAATCGGTATATAACCTGTTATAGCTCCCATATAAAGCGATGTCCCGATTTGACTTCTTGAGCCTCTGAAAGCCACAATTTTTGTCCGCTTTGGCTGAAATTTCGCAAATATCGTTCTCTTATGATTACCGACAACTGTGCCAAGTACGGTTTAAATCGGTCTATAATTCTATATAGCTCCCATTAAAAACGGATCTCCCGATTTGACTTCTTGAGGCCTTACAAGCCGCAATTTTTGTCGGATATAGCTGAAATTTTGAAGATTATGTTCTGTTATGAATTCCAAGAACTGTGCTTAGTACGGTTCAGATCGGTCCGAAACCGGTTATACCTCCCATATAAACCAATCTCACGATTTGACTTCTTGAGCTATTACAATCCGCAATTTTTGTCCGATTTGGCTTAAAATTTGACTTCTTGACAACTTACAAGCCGCAATTTTTCTCGGATTTAGCTGAAATTTTGAAGATAATGTTCTGTTATGAATTCCAACAACTGTGCTAAGTACTGTTCAGATCGGTCAAAAACCTGTTATAGCTCCCATATAAACCAATCTTACGATTTGACTTCTTGAGCCATTACAAACCGCAATTTTTGTCCGATTTGGCTGAAATTTTGCATGTGGTGACTTCCAACAACTGTGCCAAGTATGGTTCGAATCGGTCTATAAACCGGTCTCTAGAATATCCTTGTTCGGTTCGCAGAAGCTTTCATTTTTGCTAGTTTGACAGCAGTTTCGTGTGTAGAATAAAATTATGTCGTTCAACTAAATTTAGTTTGTATAAATTTTGAGCAGAATCCATGGTGGTGGTTTGCCAAGATTCGGCCCGGCCGAACTTAGCATGCCTTTAGTTGTTTCCAGTCAAACTTTATAACTTAAAATCTAAACTTTATTCGGAAATTTTTTAAAAAATATTAATACGATTTTTATTATTCCTCAAAACTCCTATGTCCTTTCTAATAAATGCCCCTTGAGGCTTTCATAATACTCATAAATCCATAAATAATTATACTCCAACAAAACGTGCAATATTTAGGTTGGCATTTCACACTTCCCACAATTGAATTTCTCAAAATGCGTTCAAAATTTTTTAAGAAATTAACCCAAAGTCTATATGGTCCTCGGCGCCATCTGGGAATTTGATGTTATAAAATTCTTTCTTTATTTCTATAAAACATTAATTTCCCATTCTCTGGAGTAATCAACTGCAGTAATAGATATTTTCACGAAAAAAATTTAATGTGTACTCATAAATCTCGCACTCGCAGAGCCATGTGGGCGCACTGTTGCGGGCTGCATTTATGGCCCTACTACATCGTACTGAGGTTTCTCCGCATTGTAATGAGAAAATCCACACAAATTTACAAAGAAATTCATCAAACATCATGTCAGGCAGCAAAAGCAGAAGGACTTAAACAACTGGCAGAAGGACTTAAACAAATGCCGTTTCACAAAACCCAAAAAGAAGCACATGTTGTAACATAATACATTAAGCAGTCCACCAAGCACCGCGCGGTGTCCAGACAAAGGATTCTTACAAACAAAACACTACTATAGAGGGACAATGAAGGAAAAAATAATTCGCACTTAAATTTGTTTTGTTACACAGGCAAAATAGAGCCTTCATTTTCAAGAGTTTTAGGTTACCTACCACCACCAATACCCCGAAAACTGTTTGGATGCTTAACCATTCACAGGACAATATGTTCTGATTGATAGGCATTAAATTACTAACACCTCTAGGGTAGTGGCTGCCGCCGAATTTGTAGCCTTCCTTAAGAAAATAATTTAAAAAAAAAGAGAAGGCCGATTACACATGATACTGCAGATAAAAGGTAGCCATGGAAAAGAGTGATGGGACGAATTTTTAAAATCGAAAGAAATTTTTAATAATAACAAAAATTTTCGTAGAATTTTCCTCAAAAAAAAAAAAAAAAAATCATATAGCTAATAAATCTTTAATATAAAGAAAATCGTGAAACAATTTATTTTAATTTTTTAGTTTTTGTATTTTGTTTTCTCTAGTAATTAAAACCATTTTTATACCCTCCACCATAGGATGGGTTATACTAATTTCGTCATTCCGTTTGTAACTCCTCGAAATAATCGTCTATGACCCCATAGAGTACAAATATTCTTGATAGTCATGACATTTTAAGTTGATCTAGCCATGTCCGTCCGTCTGTCTGTCGAAAGCACTCTAACTTTCGAAGGAGCAAATCTAGCCACCTGAAATTTCACACATCTTGGATCTTGAATTCTTGAGTCACTAAAGGCCGCAATTCTCATCTGATATGGTTGAAATTTTGCACGTGTTTTGTGTTGATTTCCAATAACTTTGCCAAGTATGGCATATAAGCCGATCTTGGATCTTGTCTTCTTGAGCCACTAGAGGGCGCAATTCTTATCCGATTTGGCGGAAATTTAGCTTGGCATGTTTTGTTATGACTTCCAACAACTATGACAAAATATGTTTCAAATTGGTCCATAACCTGATATAGTTGACATATAAACCGATTTGGATCTTCTTGAGCCTCTAGAGGGCGGAATTCGTATCTGAAATTTTGTACAACGGCTTCTCCCATGACCTTCAACATGCGTGTTAAATATGGTCTGAATCGATCTATAGCCTGGTACAGCTCCCATATAAACCAACTTCCCGATTATACTTCTCGAGCCCGCAATTCTTTTACGAATTGGATGGAATTTTACACAATGACTTCTAATATGGTCTCCAACATTCAAGTTAATAGCATAGCAATTTTTTTCCTTTATCCTTTGTTTGCCTACAAAGAGATACCGGGAAAGGAACGCGACAAATGCGATCCATGGTGTAGGGTATATAAGATTCGTTCCAGCCGAACTTAGCGCCCTATTACTAGTTTTAATTTTTTGTCTCTTGTACATTTTATGGCCCAAGGAAAAAAATTGCACAAAACAAAACCTTCATACAAAAACCTACTGCAGACATTTTTGTTGTTGCTGCTGACATATCATATGACTTTTAATGTCTGATAACACTCTCGTATGTGGATGAAACAACAATAGTTTGTATTAGGCGAGTGCGTATGTAAGTCGTCTGCTACAAATACCAACACAAAAGAATGCCACCCTGATGATGTGCTTTAATGAAACAGAATTCAAAACATCCTTGTCAATGTCCAGCCAAAGACAATGAATGGCTTTAGAGGAAAAGAGACAAAAAAATGGTCGGTTTTTTTCATCCCATTCAAAAAAAAAAAAAAACAACTACAACAGCAAAAAAGGTTTGAAAAAAGTAGGTGTGTTGTAGTATATGGATCGGTGAAGTCAAAACGAAATGTTCTATGTATGTATGGTCTATATCCAAGCGTGAGTGTGTTAGAATACATGATTCCCTGCTTCGGAAACCCATCAAAAGTAATCATAGATTTGGTTGTTTAAACGTCAAAATACAGGTAGATGAAGTCTCTACATGTTGTTTCCCTGGTTTTGGGGTTTGTTTGTTATACATGTTGTTGTTTGGGAGTGTGTGATTGTATTATCCCTGTTGCTGCTAATCTTAATGCTATTGTGTTTTTGGGTTGGGTTTTAACTTAGTTAAAGCTGAGCCCCTACTCATTTGGATACAGCATCACATAGCAGCCCATTGCCTAGTGCAGTTGTCTTTAAATTTAAGGTCATCGTTCTCCTATTTTGAGTTTCATCATCATGGTTGTCGTTTAGACTGTGAGGGCATTCGTTTTGGGGTGTTGTTGTGTGTGTCTAAGTTAAAATGTCATTTATGATAATGACATTTGTCACCAGAGATCAAGGTGAATCGACATCAATAGAGGTCGAAAGTCTTTTGGGCGACTTCCACTGAGGAGGAGGGGTCAAGGAATTTTTTTTTTGTGTGGCACAAAGGCGATGACATAATTTTCTTAAGAAAAATAAAATATATAAAAATAAACTAAAAATGGGGGAAATACTATAATAATAAATTTATATAAAAACAAGTAAAAGCGTGCTAAGTTCGGCCGGGCCGAATCTTATATACCCTCCACCATGGATCGCATTTGTCGAGTTCTTTTCCCGGCATCTATTCTTAGGCAAAAAAGGATAAAAGAAAAGAGTTGCTCTGCTATTAAAACGATATCAAGATATGGTCCGGTTCGGACCACAATTAAATTATATGTTGGAGACCTGTGTAAAATTTCAGCCAATTCGTATAAGAATTGCGCCCATTGGGGCTCACGAAGTAAAATAGAGAGAACGATTTATATGGGATCTGTATCGGGCTATAGACCGATTCAGACCATAATAAACACGTTTGTTGATACTCATGAGAGGATCCAACGTACACAATTTCAGGCATATCGGATAATAATTGCGACCTCTAGGGGTCAAGAAGTCAAGATCCCAGATCAGTTTATATGGCAGCTATATCAGGTTATGAACCGATTTGAACCTTATTTGACACAGTAGTTGAAAGTAAAAATAAAATACGTCATGCAAAATTTCAGCCAAATCGGATAGGAATTGCGCCCTCTAGAAGCTCAAGAAGTCAAATCCCCAGATCTGTTTATATGACAGCTATATCAGGTTATGGACCGATTTAAACCATACTTGGCACAGTTGTTGGATATCACAACGAAATACTTCGCGCAAAAATTCATTCAAATCGGATAAGAATTGTGCCCTCTAGAGGCTCAAGAAGTCAAGACCCAAGATCGGTTTATATGGCAGCTATATCAGGTTGTGGACCGATTTAAACCAAACTTGGCACAGTTGTTGGGTATCATAACAAAACACGTCGTGCGAAATTCCATTCCAATCGGATAAGAATTGCGCCCTCTAGAGGGTCAAGAAGTCAAGACCCCAGATCGGTTTATATGGCAGCTATATCAGATTCAGGACCGATTTGAAACATACTTGGCACAATTGTTGGATATAATAACGAAACACATCGTGCGAAATTTCATTTCAATCGGATAAGAATTGCGCACTCTAGAGGCTCAAGAAGTCAAGACCCAAGATCGGTTTATATGGCAGCTATATCAGGTTATGGATCGATTTGAACCATACTAGGCACAGTTGTTGGATATCACAACAAAACACGTCGTGCAAAATTTCATCCCAATCGGATACGAATTGCGCACTCCAGAGGCTCAAGAAGTCAAGACCCAAGATCGGTTTATATGGCAGCTATATCAAAACATGGACCGATATGGCCCATTTATAATACCAACCGACCTACACTAATAAGAAGTATTTGTGCAAAATTTCAAGCGGCTAGCTTTACTCCTTCGGAAGTTAGCGTGCTTTCGACAGACAGACGGACGGACGGACGGACGGACAGACGGACGGACATGGCTAGATCGACATAAAATTTCACGACGATCAAGAATATATATACTTTATGGGGTCTCAGATGAATATTTCGAGTAGTTACAATCAGAATGACGAAATTAGTATACCCCCATCTTATGGTGGAAGGTATAAAAAAATAGATTTACTGTTTATAAAATATCTCAGATTTATCACCTACTCGGCAATGATAAAACCTATTTTACTATTGGACATAGTTTCTGCATTATTTGGAATAGTTTATACTTAGATTTCTGAAATCAATGGAAAAATTAAAAACTTCTCATAATTTTTCTCGAAAAATTATGACATATATAATAGGTAGGATTACATAAAACAAACCAAATTCTATAAAAAAAAAATTGAAAACAACGAAACATTACTGTCAAACTTTTTAATTTTGCGAAGTCTTATAAAAGGAAGTAATTGATATGTGTAAATGCATATTTGCCTCACTTAGATTTAGGTTTTTTTTTAAATTTTTAATGTATTGGGTTGCCCAAAAAGTAATTGGGGATTTTTCATATAGTCGTTGTTGACAATTTTTTTCACAGCTTGTGACTCTGTAATTGCATTCTTTCTTCTGACAGTTATCAGCTGTTACTTTTAGATTGCTTTAGAAAAAAAGTCTAAAAAAGTATATTTGATTAAAGTTCATTCTAAGTTTTATTAAAAATGCATTTACTTTCTTTTAAAAAATCCGCAATTACTTTTTGGGCAACCCAATAGTTCCCTATGTGGTGTAGGGCATCAAAAGGTCGGCTTCGCCCGACTTTAGCCCGTCCTTATTTGTTTTATTAATTTTTCTTTTTTTTTTTGGTTTAATTTCTTTTCGATTTGTTATAGATTTTTTCTTATATTCTTACACAAGCACTTACGCTCATATAATAAATCAAAGAATATCCATGTTGCTCTTATGTTTTTCAAATCAATTAAGAACTGTAAAATTTATTAAGATTTTTTTGTAAGCAAATAACATAAAACGTAGATGGGGGAACACCGTCCTATTAGCACAATTCTTCTATGGAAAATATATTTATTGACAAGTATTTTTTTTTCACCCAAAAAAATTTGTCGCACTTCTTTCTGCATACACAAAAAAATATCTTTTCTATAGAAAAATATCTGACACGTTTTTTGGTTGTCATTGCAAACCTTCTATCACAAGCAACAACCTGTCACAAAAATATTTTCGTAGAAAACCTTATCATTCATAAAACATAATAAAAAGCATAACATCTGTAATTCCTTATGGGCAATTTAATACTCCAAAAACCTCCACGTCAAAATTGTGTTCTGTGCTGTCATAGAAATATCCCCACTTGTCAATTTTCATAGAAGTCAAACAACTGTCTTTAGTTTAATTGTCATCTCTTTAAAGAGCCTCTTTTTGGCCTAGTTTATTTCACGGAAAATGTAATAATCTCCTCCGAAATAAAGATGATCCGGAATGAATGACAGCTCAAAAGGTTATCAATTTCCTAATATGGACAATATATTTAACAACAGAATAGGGTGAATATAAAGCTATGCTTCTATGGTTACACAAGGCAAAATGTATTAAAACATAATCCCTAGAGACAAGAGCAAAATCCTACATACACACACACACACACACACACACACACTCACCTTTGTATGATATAAAGGCCATCAAATTTCTGGAAGGCTTGAAAACGTGCAATCCTTGCCCTTAATGAGATCAACCTTAAAATTTTATTGGATTATGTGTTTAATAACATTCTTAGGGGCAAATAAAAGCATTCTGATGCCGATTTAGTTTAATTTGCCATGCAACTCAAACATTTATTTTTACACAAATGTAGATTATTTAAATATTTAACTTTAAACACCATAAGCGTTTAATTAACGCCCATCTTTGAAAATATTTTTCTTTGGCTGAGAATAACGACAGAGGCTGCATGGCTGTCTGCCTACCTGCTTTATTGTCTGTATTGCAACCAGTTATCCGACCAGACTGCTTGTTTTGTCTGATTTGTGTGCTTGTATGGATTTAAAAAAAAGGCCCTTTGGCTATATGGCTTATATTTTCCTTTTTTCAGCCTCACCCCACATTTCAATTCATTCTAAATTTGTTGTAACGCCTGGCAAACTCTTGTCTGAAAGTTGAAATTTTTTGGTTGATATTTGCTTCGTTGTGTTTTCTTTCTGTTATTATAGATTATGCTGGCAGTCTATTATTATGCATACATGTTCATATTTGTTTTAAGGATGTGTGCTTGTGTTTGGTTTTGGGCATACTTTTTGTGTTTTTGTATTTGGGTGTGTCTGTGTGTTTGGTTTTTTTTTTTTTGCGACACAGGAAGGGAAGTTAATTATTGTGCCAGGAGTTATATTTTAATCTGTTTAATTTTCCATGTGATTTGTTTAACAAGTGTATATATTTAGGAGAAAATTTAAAGGATATGAACTAAAGGGGGAAAATATCATAATGAGAATAGAGAAATTAAATGCTTATGAAATTTAAATAAAAACTGTATTTTTGGAAATTTAAAAATTTTTATACAAGCGATATTTTAATGTAATTTTTTCCATATGGAATTTGTAATTAATTAATTTTTTAAAATGCAGAAGCATTTTCGACATTTTGAGGGCTTAAAATCAACATTTGGGTCTCTAAAAACAGCGGGAAATGTTTGCTGTTTTTGCAAATAATAACTGCTGCAGCAAAATGTTTGTCGTTTTTACTATCAAATTTCTTTGAGTGTGTTATTGCCATCTGGAAGTTCATGCTACACGTATTAATCAAAGCTAGAGGACAGATTGGGCCTGAGGACCTACATTTAGTATACCAAGAGACTGAGGTCTGCTCCCGACTGCCTGACCATAAACGGACCTGCAGGCGGAGATCTGGGCGATCACGGAATTCATATGATGTTGCGGTGTATTGCGAAGACGTCAAGTGTGCGCATATTTACGGACAGTAAACTGGCCAACAGGGCTGTAAAAACCAGCATGGTAAGGGCACGAACTGTTTTGCATTTTCTGAAGATGCTACAATCCGCATTGCTTGGGTACCGGCGTAGGGGCGAATGAAAGAGCAGGCAATTTGGCAGTGAGGGCCAGAGGACTGCCGTCAATAAACTTGGTTCACCCGAAGCCTTTCGGGTCGACGCAGTCCAAGTTAAGGGCGTTGGCGACGAATGCGCATGTAACACTGTGAAACAGCGAAACTGTCGATAGGATGACGAAAATTCTATAGGGAGATCCGGATCGTGAGGAGACGAGGCTATTACTGACAGGAAGTAAGAAAGAGATCGGTATAGTTTTCATAACGGACACATAGGACTAGGAGCTCACTTATGTAGAAAAATGTGTCTAGTGGTAGCTTGCGTAGGGAAATGGTGCAAAATTGATGGGACATTGGAGTATCTCCTATGCCGATGCCTAACGAACACCGGCACTTGGGCGGGAACACAATGCCAGACATGAACCTACTCAGGGGAGTGGTAAGGAGAACAATCAAGAATTTTTTATTAGCAATGAATTCCGGTTTTAGATTTTTAAGGTTACTTTTTTGTATTTAGAAGGCAAAACAAGCCGATTACTGGCTTGGATGTATGTCCATAGTGGTATGGGGCGGATTAATAGCCGCACCGCCGCATTTTCAAGCTAACCAAATCTAACCTAATGTATTTTTTCATAAAAAAAAACTTTTTATACCCACCACCATAGGACGGCGGTATACTAATCTAGTCATTCGGTTTGTAACACCTCGAAATATTGATTTAGGACCCCATAAAGTCGACATATACTTGACCGTCTTGACATCCTGAGTCGATCTGGCCATGACCGTCCGTCCGTCTGTCAAAATCACGATAGCGTTCGACCGCTACCACTTGAAATTTTACACAGATACCTGATATTGATATATGTGGTTGGGGATTGCATATGGGCCATATCGGATATAGATTTGGATATAGCTCCCATATAAACCGATCTCGCGATTTGACTTCTTGAGCCCCTGGAAGCCGTAAGTTTTGTCCGGTTTGATTGAAATTTTGCACGTCCTTTCCGTTATGACTTCCGCCAACAGTGCTAAGTACGGTTCATAACCTGATGTAGCTTCCATATAACCCGATCATCCGATTTGACTTGTTGAGCCCCTGGAAGACGCAATATTTGTCCGATTTGACTGAAATTTTGCACATAATGTTCTGTTATGACTCTCAACAATTGTGCCTAGTATGGTTCAAATCAGTCTATATCCAGATATAGTTCCCATATTTTAGCAGAATTCATGGTGGTGGGTTCGCAAGATTCGGCCGGCCGAAATTAGCACGCTTTTACTTGTTTTTCTGTAAATTATTTTTAATTTTTTTTTGATGAATTGTGCCCATTAACTTTCCATTAAAGAATAGGGGCAAACTTCTCACATATCAATGAGCACAGTCCGATTCAAGTTTAAACTCCAATCATAAGGGGCCTTTTTTATAGCCGACTCTGAACGGTGTGCAGCAGTGCGACACCTCTTTGGGAAGAAGATCGATCCGATCTTGGGTCTTGACTTCTTGGGCCTCTAGAGAGCACAATTCTTATCCGATTTGCCTGAAATTTTGTACGGCGGATCTTCTCATGAACATCAACATACGTGTTTATTATGGTCTGAATCGGTCTATAGCCCGATACAGCTCCCATATAAATCGATCTCTCTATTTTACTTTTTGAGCCCCCAAAGGGCGCAATTCTTATTCGAATTGGCTGACATTTTACACAGGTCTCCAACATATAATTTAATTGTGGTCTAAGCCGGATCATATCTTGATATCGCTCTAATAGCAGAGCAAATCTTTTCTTATATCATTTTTTGCCTAAGAAGAGATGCCGGGAAAAGAACTTGACAAATGCGCTCCATGGTGGAGGGTATATAAGATTCGGCCCGGCCGAACTTAGCATGCTTTTACTTATTTTTAAAATAAATTGAACTTTATTTAATATTTTATATTTAAAAACTCAATAGAATTTTGTATTCAAATTTATGTTAATATAAATTTTTTTATTAAAAATTTTTATTTCTTCTTTATTTTGCATT
Source organism: Stomoxys calcitrans (assembly GCF_963082655.1). Taxonomy (NCBI): domain Eukaryota; kingdom Metazoa; phylum Arthropoda; class Insecta; order Diptera; family Muscidae; genus Stomoxys; species Stomoxys calcitrans. The sequence continues at coordinate 50,088,089 of NC_081552.1, read as the reverse complement.
ATTTTTCCTAAAATCTACCAGTTATCTTTATCACACAGAAACCAATTTTTCTCAAATTGTTTGAAAATGGTAGAGTACACAAGCTCGGTAGGAATTCACTCATTGCTGTATAAAATATTTTTTTTTTTTTTCAATGAAATATTTCCCTCTTAAGTTCGAAGACCTTTGTTACAGTTTTTACAGTTCGAATGCATTTGGGGCCCAATTTCTTATATTTTTTCATTTATTTTTCTTTTTAAAGTTGCTTATTTTTCCAATGAAAGGAAATGATAAATTGTTTTCTAATGAGAAAATTTAGTTCAAGCATTTATTTTTAATTTTGCTGGTTTCCGTGGCGTTTGATATCTCTTCAAGAATATTAGGAGGGTATTAAAAAAACAACAACAGAATACTTAGCCATACACAAAGTGAATCATCAACATCATCATAGCTATGTATGAGTTTTAAGTTTTTCAAATGGAAATTTGTTTTTCGCAATATTTATTTTCCTTTTGCTTCCCCCAGCATCCAAATTTTTCCAAGTGCTATGCTGGTGAAATGAAAAAACCTTAAAGACTTCCCAATTTAAAATGAAGAAAAAAATGTTTATAATTAACACAAGAAGAACGAGTACTTTGGCAAAGTGTTTTTCTTGTATTTTCACTCATCAGCATCACCCCTCAAATTCAGAAAAAACATTAGTTTTCCATGGGAAGAGCTCCCCCATCAATTTTAGCTGGAAATAACATACAGAAAAAATTGAGAGCGGTTGGGGGGAAGAGGCATATCCCTTTACAAACAGAAACATGTTGGAAAGTTGTTTTTTCATACAAAAAAAAAAAAAAAACACACAGGAGAAAACCTCTGTTGGCTATGTGATGAATGGTAGAGTGGAGGTGGTTTTTGTGGTTTGAGGCTATTGGAAACTTGTAATTCACAGAAATATTGCTAATATATGTACACTGAGAAAATGAAACCCAATAAATTTAAACAATTAACTAAAATGTTTTTTATATAATTTACCCGTTCTGCTGCGCCTTCTTTAACTCTTTAATATCTATTTAGGGTGGGGACACTTCGCCCTGAATGTGGACACCGTGCCACTGTAGCCTATGTCCGCCTATGATGCTAAACGCCTGCGTTCGTATCCTGGCGGAACTTCGGACAAAATTTAAAGCGGTGGTTATCCCCTCTTAATGCTGGCGACATTTGCGAGGTACCATGCATGGTCATGTAAAAAATTCTCTTCAAAGAGGTGTCGCATTGCGGCACACCGTACGGGCTCGGCTATAAAAAGGTCCCTTATAGTTGATAAACTCAACTTGAATCGAAAAGCACTCATTGAAGTATGGAAAGTTTGCCCCTGCTCGGTTCGTGGGCAATTTTTTTACTCTACTCCCGAATGCCTTTCCTTTGAGCCCCATATTACTGTATTGGTAAATATTTCGGGTTTAGGGGGTATTTCGGGAGTGGTCACTTGACCATCAAAGTAAATATAAGATTCGTGCTCTACTTTCAGAAACATTTCGTAAGAGTCCCATAATGGCACGATCGATAAATAAGTTGTGTTTGAGGGTGGGGTGGACCCCAGGGTCTTTGTCCCGAAAATGTATATAAATTTCCCGAAAATCAATAAATATCCACCCCAAATAGCTTTCATATAATAGGGAGATATTTTGGGGTGGGGCGGCTCCCCAAACACATAGCTCTATGTTGCCGTGATTGGTCTATATATCCATTTGGCGGGTTTTGGGATGTCCCCGCGGCAACCGTCCCTAACAATGGAAACCATGTTTTTTTTTTTGGTGATTGCAACAAATTTCGAACTAATCGCATTACCAATATCCGAGATCTGGTATTTTTGAAATTAGGGTAATTTTTAGGGGAAACATTTCGACTAAAATATGCTTCATATTGTTATAGTCCGAAATTAAGTTCAGTTTAATAGGTGATTTTGGGCGTACCCACAAAATTGGATATCAAATTCGTTTTCTACTCTCAAATACCTTTCATTAGAGTCCCATATTGCCATAATGGGTCAATTAACTTATTTGGCGTATTTTTAGGAAAAGCGACAACTGGACTTGAACACAAAATTTTAATGTCATATTGTAATCTACTCCCAAATATCTTTCATTTGAGTCTCATATAGCCATGGTCGGCTAATATGCCCATTTTGGGGTATTTGGGGGTGGGGCGACCTTCCATTACTTGGACCTAATTTTTTATGCCATATTTGTAATATTGATAGGAACGTCGAATATATCTGTTTAGAGGAATTTTTGGGTTGGGGCGGCCCGCTAGGTACTTTGACCCAAAATTTAACATGATTTTCATTTTCCAGTCTCAAATACCTTTCATTGGATACCAATATTGTGCCCATCAGTTCCCTTTTGGATTTGGGTGGCGTTTTTGGTATAAGGGGGAGGATCAGCCACCATCCGATATCTAAAAATTAAATAACCAATGTTTTTTGATTCTACGGAACAAACAAACAAACCGAGTTCCATATAGTAATGATGGTGAGCCCCTACTCTTTGATCTGATTTTGTATGCCAGATTCGTAATCTACTCCCGAATACCTTTCATTTAAGCCCCATATTGATATGGAAGATTAATTTGTCTGTTTTTAGAAATTTTGGAGTTAAAGTGAATTTCTTGGTACTTGGACCCAATATTTAATACCATATTCGTATTCTACTCTTTAATACCTTTCATTTGATATCCATATTGTCTTTATCGGTCCACTTGTGATTTTGGATAGTATTTTTGGTCCGCCCCCTTCTGATATCAACAAATTATAAAGCATATTTCTTCTTCCTGACCATATTCGTAATCTATTCCAGAATACCTTTCATTTGAGTCCCATACTGTCATGATCGTCAAATAAACCGATTCGAAGGGGTTTTAGGGTACTTGGACCCTACTTTTATTATGAAATTCGTACTCTACTCTTGAATACTTTTCATTTGAATCCCATATTGTCCCGATCGGTCCACTTTTATTTTTGGGTAGTACTTTTTGGGTAAGGGGGAGGGTCCGCCCCCTCCCGATATCAAAAAATTATATAGCCAATGTTTCCTTCCAGATCAATCTACACAATCTGTGAATTTCGGTTAAGCCTATACGTAACAAACAAACAAACCCAAATTCAATTTTTATACCCTCCGCCATAAGATGGGGGGTATACTAATTTCTCCATTCTGTTTGTAAATACTTGAAATATTCGTCTGAGACCCCATAAAGTATATATTTTCTTGACCGTCGCGACATTTTATGTCGATCTAGCCATGTCCGTCCGTCCGTCCGTCTGTCTGTCGAAAGCACGCAAACTTTCGAAGGAGTAAAGCTAGCCGCTTGAAATTTTGCACAAATACTTCGTATTAGTGTAGGTCGGTTGGTATTGTAAATGGGCCATATCGGTCCATGTTTTGATACAGCTGCCATATAAATCGATCTTGGGTCTTGACTTCTTGAGGCACTGGAGGGTGCAATTCTTATCCGATTGGAATAAAATTTTGCACGACGTGTTTTGTTATGATATCCAACAACTGTGCCCAAATGCGTCAAATCGGGCCATAACCTAATACAGCTGTTATATAAACCGCTGGGGTCTTGACTTCTTGAGCCACTAGAGGGTGCAATTCTTATCCGATTGGAATGAATTTTTGCACGAAGTATTTTGTTATGATATTAAACAACTGTGCCAAGTATTGTTCAAATCGGTTCATAACCTGATATATCTGTCATATAAACAGATCTGGGGACTTGACTTCATGAGCTTCTAGAGGGCGCAATTCCTATCCGATTTGGCTGAAATTTTGCATGACGTATTTCATTCTTACTTTCAACAACTGTGTCAAATAAGGTTCGAATCGGTTCATAACCCGATATAGCTGCCATATAAACCGATCTGGAATCTTGACTTCTTGAGCCTCTAGAGGTGGCAATTATTATCTGATTTGCCTGAAATTTTGTACGACGGATCCTCTCATGACCATCAACATACGTGTTTATTATGGTCTGAATCGGTCTATAGTCCGATACAGTTCCCATAAAAATCGATCTCTCTATTTTACTTCTTGAGCCGCCAAAGGGCGCAATTCTTATTCGAATTGGCTGACATTTTACACAGGTCTCCAAAATATAATTTAATTGTGGTCCAAACCGGCCCATATCTTGATATCGCTCTAATAGCAGAGCAAATCTTTTCTTATATCCTTTTTTGCCTAAGAAGAGGTACCGGGAAAAGAACTCGACAAATGCGATCCATAGTGGAGGGTATATAAGATTCGGCCCGGCTGAACTTAGCATGCTTTTACTTGTTTTTAAAGAATATTTTCCGAAAAAAAAAACACTAAGAATAACTAACAACGTTTAAAATTTTATTATTAAAATTGTTTTTAATTTTTATAAATTTTTTAGAAGAAAACTATTTTTTTTTTTTTCAAAAAAATCATTTGCAAAAATTTTTTATAAAAATATCAAGTTCAAGGTTTATTCACTCTGTTCTAATTTGATTTGAATTTGGTGGTTAGAAAAAAAATAAACCAATGTTTAATTTTACTCTTTTTTCGAGGTGTACATCGCTTGAAATCTTTTTAAATACAAATTTCTATGACCTTGTCCATAGTTGATGAAATCATTCCAATTGTTTATAGCTTTTGTTGTTTTCGTTGTTATTCTGAGGCAAGCACAAAACCAAAAAAAAAAGAGGAGTACCATAGGCATAAACAAATTAATTTGGAAAATAACACATTGTGAAAACATAAATTTGTTTGTATACAATTGTGGCAAAACGACTCTTCGGCACATGTGGTCGAGCAGCAAGAAAAGAAAAATAAATAGATTTTCCCCCTATTTCTACCAGCCGTAAATACGTGTGGGTGAAGACTGAAGTTCAGTGTGAATCTTCTGCAAATATATTCAAAGAAATAAAAATAAAACGAGGAAAATTTAAATTCAAAACAACGTTTGGTTTTTCGCTCATGTTTGGCCATTAACTGACTTGGCCTGGCCCGCCATATAAGGCGAAATGCCTAAAAGGCATTACGAGAGGTGTTAATAATTTTATGGAAATTGCTCCTCACTGTGTGTGGTTTTAATTTGCAAGTAATTTTTTCCATGGGGACCAAAAAGGCAAAAAAAGACTTTGCCGCTGGTTATTAGGAGTGGTTGTTGTTTCAAATGCCTCTAAACGTGTTTAGGAAATTTTTTTCACTGTTTAAACTTTACTGAATTTATGTTGTGTTGAGAGATTTATTTTTTACCTTTAAATTTTAGCACAATGAATGTATTAAGTTTTTTTTATTATTTTGATTTTTCGCATATTTATACATAAATTTTAATTTAATTTGTTTATTTTTCGTTTTTTTTTTGCCTTTGTGCGTGAAAATACGTCCATAGGTACGATAAAACATGGACATGTATGTATGTGTAATAGCTAACAACGGAAGCGGATGTGTTAACTAACATGGATTTATTTCGTTTGTTAAGTGTTAAAATTATGAAATGGCAACTGCTGAAAAATTTGCCATAAAATACGGAGATTAGTAAGCAGAGAATGAAAATTTCATTCAACAAAAGGTAAAAAAAGAGAAACAATAAAAAACACCATGAACTTGTTTGTGGCCATATTCTAATGGTCTATAAATTATGGTGATGTGGTTTATAAATCACAGTATGATGTTGGCACTTGAAGTTCTTATTCGCCAAAAGTTTTTTTGTTAAAAAAAAGATTGAAATTATTTTTTTTTATATTATATGGGTGTATGAGATCCTACTGTCCGCAACTACTATAGGGCCGAGTATATGTTTTATGCAAATGAAGATGTATTCGAATCTGCTACATTTATTTGACTTTTTTTATTTGAAGGACATAAAATATAGAGATTAATGTTAAGGGAGTTACCATCGCTTTAACACATTTATTTTACAATATCTTCTTTCCATTTATTTGTTAAGAAAAACCAAAATCGTTTTAAATAGTTTTTAGTAGTAGGTTGGGACAGTAGGAATCTATAACCAACCTAATCAACAAGACAACATAATATAGAGAAAAGTAATGTTTACAGCAGTTTATATCATATTGTTTCGAAAAAAATGGTCCTACAATAAATTTTTCTCATTTTCCATTAATGAATTATAGCTTCAATTCATTTTTAATAATAGGTAGGAACAATAGAAATCTATTACAAGTCCCACCTAAAACTACATTAAATCTTTTTCTAAGAGAGTTTACATCATTTTGTTAAAAAAAATCTTTTCTTACCATGCATTTTTACATTAAAAATAATTGTACATACAAATAAACAATAATTTTTGAAGGAAATTCTACTCTTACCTTCTGCAATGGAAAATCGTATCGAGCGTAAAAAGTCAATGATAGTAGATAGGGACAGTAGGAATCTATCAACAGACTTTTCCAAGACATAGCTTTTAAAACCCAAAGAAATGCATTGAGGAGATTAAAATTTTACTTTCAATGTAATATTTTTTTTTTATTTATTAAACAAAATTTTTGTTGCCCTAGTTTCTTCAGTTTGCTATTATAATAAAAAAAAAATTTAAGTTGTTTTGGCATTACAGTTGAATTTCAGATAAAAATCATATTCTCACTATCTTTAAAGTAAAGTATTTCCGAACATCAAAAGTGATTGCTAGTATATAGGGAAAGTGAAAATCTAGCAATAGCATAATTTATGGATAAGTTTATAAAAAAAAAAAACAAATAACAAGTAAAAAGGCGTTGAATACCCACCACCTCGGGTAAACCCCCTCTCGTCACAATCCGATGAAAATTGGATAACTTATGCACCCTAATTCGCCACGGACATTGAGTGGTCTTATAAATGTAAGTCACTGTTGAATTTTGTATTTCAAATTTCCACCCGATCGGTTAATAAATAATGCTTTTATGAGCTTCAGACCCTTAACTGGCATATCGGTCTATAAGACAGCTATATCTAAATACAGTCCGATCTGAACCATATTTGGTTCGGATGGCGGGTGGCCTAAAACTACCAACTGTTTCAAATTTCAGGGAAATCGGATAATAAATAGGGCCTTTATGGGCTTCAGACGCTTTATCGGGAGTTCGGGCTATAGGGCAGCTATATCTAAATATAGTCCGATCTGAACCATATTTGGGTCAGATGTTGGTAGGCCTAAAACCACTCACTGTTTTAAATTTCAACGAATTGGGTTATAAATAAAGCTTTTATGGGCTTCAGACCCTTTATCGGCAGATCGGTCTATATGGCAGCTATATCTAAATATAGTCCGATCTGAACCATGAGATGTCGGGAGGCCTAAAAATACTCACTTATTTAAATTTTCAACAAAATCGGATGAAAAATTAATTTTTTATGGGCATTATCGGAAAATCGGTCTACAAAGCAGCTATCCAAATATGGTCCGATTTGGCCCGTTCAAGAACTTAACCAGCGTGCAATAAAAAGACGTATCTGTGCACAAATTTCAGCTCAATATCTCAATTTTTGAAGCCTGTAGAGTGATTTCAACCGACGGACGGACAGATGGATAGACGGACAGATACAAGGACATCGTTAAGTCGTCTTAGAATTTTACGACGATCCGAAATATATATACTTTGTAGGGTCGAAAATTGATATTTCGATGTGTTGCAAACGGAATGACTAAATGAATATCCTACCTAATATCCCTATCCTACGGTGGTGGGTATAATAAAAAATGCTCTTGGGGTATAGTTGACCATTGCTTGATTATTTGTTGGAGTTAGTTCAACTCGTGGTCATATGTGTAAAAACCAGGCTAGTCGGTTTTTACGTGTATATGTTTCTTAGCAATCGAATATAATTAGTTTATAAAATAATTAATTTTGGTCTCCAAGTTCTAATAGTCCCCAACTATACCAAACTCCATGATTTATATTCACTCTTTACCGTAAAATCTTACGTATTTTCGGTCGAACGCGCAAAGCTAGCCGCTTGAAATTTTGCACCGATACTTACTAGAGACGTAGGTCGTTGGGGATTGCAAAAAGGCCATATCGGTTCAGATATTCCGATTTGACCGAAATTTTGCATGTAGTGTTGTGTTACGACTTTCAATAACTGTGCCCAGTACGCCTCAAGTCTCTCTATAACCATATAAAACGATCTCCCGATTTGATTTCGTGAACCCTTACAATATGCAATTATTATCTGATTGACACAATGTTCTGTTATGACTTCCAATAAATGTGTCAAGTACGGTCCAAATCGATCTATGACCTGATATACAGGGTGGCTGATGAAAGCCGCTACCAAAAAAAAATGTAATAACTTTTTTTCTATTTAATAATAATAATTTAATAATTAATTTAATTAATTAATTAATTAATTTAATTAATAATAATTTAATAATTAATTTAATAATTTAATTTAACATGAATAAAAGAAAAATGTATTCCATACACCGAAAAAAAAATGTAGCAATATTCATCATTGTAGCAATATTCATCAGCCACCCTGTAGTTCCCATATAAATCGATCTCCGGACTTGTCAATTGTTGTCTTATTTGGCTGTCATTTTGCATGCGGTGTTCTGTTACGACTTCCAACAACTGTGGCGAATATGGTCCAAATCAGTCTATAACCTGATATAGCTCCCATATAAATCTGTCTCTCGACTGTCGTTGTTCGGTTCCTAGAAGGTTTAATTTGTGCTGGTGTGACAGAAGTTTGGCATGTAGAATAAAATTATGCCCTTCAACTAAATTTAATTTTTAGCAAAATCCATGGTGGTAGGTTCCCAAGATTAATTTCATTAGTAAAAATCTTAGTAAACATAAAAAATATAGGCAGCAAAAAGCGACAGTAATAATCTAGCAAGAGCCTTATCAAAGATACAGCAAAAACAAGTTAAAACGTAATAAGTTCAGCACGTGTCGAACTTTGGATATCCACCATTATGGATAAATTGATCACATTTGATTCATATCCCGAGAATTCTTATACAAATCATAGTTTCAGCGAAATTGGGCAATAAATCGGGTTTTTACAAGATTAAGACCCTAAACTGGAAGATCGCTCTATGGGGTAACTACAATATATATAAATACATTCCGATTTGCATCATATTTGAGACGGATGTCAGGAATTTTAATGCAATTCACTGTATGAAATTCCAGCGAAATCAGAAAATAAACTAATGTTTTACGGCCTTTAAACCCTATTTCGAAAGAATGGCCTATAAGGCAGCTATATCCATATATATTGGGTTGCCCAAAAAGTAATTGCGGATTTTTTAAAAGAAAGTAAATGCATTTTTAATAAAACTTAGAATGAACTTTAATCAAATATACAGGGTGGCTGATGAATATTGCTACAATGATGAATATTGCTACATTTTTTTTTCGGTGTATGGAATACATTTTTCTTTTATTCATGTTAAATTAAATTATTAAATTAATTATTAAATTATTATTAATTAAATTAATTAATTAATTAATTAAATTAATTATTAAATTATTATTATTAAATAGAAAAAAAGTTATTACATTTTTTTTTGGTAGCGGCTTTCATCAGCCACCCTGTACTTTTTCACACTTTTTTTTTTGAAAGCAAGCTAAAAGTAACAACTGATAACTGACAGAAGAAAGAATGCAATTACAGAGTCACAAGCTGTGAAAAAATTTGTCAACGCCGACTATATGAAATATCCGCAATTACTTTTTGAGCAACCCAATAGTTCGATCTGTGTATTTGGTACGAATGTCGGGAGGAATAAAACAATTTTGAGTTTAAAATTCCAGCGCAATCATATAATAAATGCGTCTTCTACGGGCTTTAGACGGAAAAATGTTAGACAAACCTTGAATCAATGACATTCAAGGTTTGCCTAACATTATTCATATAATTTCCTTCTCAACTTGTTTGTATTACTACTGTCTCCTTCTACTATTTTGTTTAACACTTATACAATTTTTTTTGCGTTTGCAATATTTTTTTAAGTTACTTTTCTAAAACTAAAAATTATCTTTCTATTGTAGTAGGTAGTGACAGGAGGAATCCTTGAGCAAAAATTTTTTTTATATAAAAACTAAATTCAATTGGGAAACTATAAAGCCCTTAATTTCGCATTCAAATCCAATTTAAAAAAAAATCAAATATTTCTGTTTTATAGTTTATATTCTTTGTTTTTAGAAGCCTGTATGGGATTTGGGATTTCAGCTCGTGTGAATTCGAATGTCTCAATCTCTTATTTTTTATATATTTATTTGAATTCTAGCATAATTTTTTTTTTTCATAAAAAGGCAATTGCAGTTGCAATAAACATTCTCTTCTTGATTAAAGTAGATGGTAACAATAGGAATCTATGTTAAAACTTTTTTAAACTGATTAACCTTTTTCATCAGAATGAATATGCTTCAAAATACAAAGCGGAACGTCCATTTCGCCTTTTGCAACATATAGTTTGTAGCATTTTATAGCTGGATTCAAAACCCATTTATGGTTTAAGAAAATTTAACTTTCCTAAACAAAAGGCTCCAAAGATTTCAGCTTAAAGAAAAAAACCTTTTCATGCCAGCCATAAATAACAAATTGATTTAGTTTACATTTTGCTAAGTTGTTGTTTTTTTTGGAAAATGTTAGAGTTAGGAAAATTGTTATTCTTGTTTTTGACACATTTGTAAGGTCTTGTGTCAATTTAATTTTTTTCATACTAATCCCGCTGAGACTTTCTCATATAAACATAAGTAAATCAAAGGCATCCTTTTTTATTTTTTCGTTAATTCTTCCCTGCGGATCTGACAATTTACTTGGAAAAATGTCAATAACAAATATTTGGACTAAATAACAAGTAAAAAGGCGTTAAGTTCGGCCGGACCGAACTTTAAATACCTACCACCTCGGGCATATATGTAATCCACCATTCGCCATAATCCGGTTAAGATGCATAATTTTTGCCCCAATAGGAGCTATATCGAAATATGGTCCAAATTCGGCATGGACGTTGAGTGCAAGTCATTGTTCAATTTTGCAAAACAAAATATTGGTCTCTTTGGTAGCTATACCCAAATATAGACCGATCCCAATCATAAACACGGATGTCGAAAAGGCTAACATAGCGGCACTGTGTCAAAATTTTGCGAAATCGCATTATAAATGCGCCTTTTATAAGGTCAAGATTTTAAATCGAGAGGTCGGTCTATATGACAGCTATATTCAGATCTGGACCGATCTGGGCCAATTTCAAGACAGTTATCGAAGCCCCTAACACAATTCACTGTCCCAAATTTCGGCGACTTTGGACAAAAAATGTTCCTCTTATGGGGTCAAAACCTTAAACCGTGAGATCGGTCTATATGGCAACTATATCCAAATTTCAACTGATCTAAGCCAAATTGCTAAAAGATGTCGAAGTACCTAACACAACTCACTGTCCCAAATTTCAGCAAACTCGGATAATAAATGTGGATTTTATGGGCCTAAGACCCTAAATCGAAGGACCGGTCTATATGGCAATTATATCCAAATCTGGATCGATCTGGGCCAAATTGACGAAGGATGTCGAGGGGCCTAACACAACTCACTGTCCCCAATTTCGGCGACTTCGTACAAGAAATACGCCTTTTAAGGACCCAAAACCTTTAATTGAGAGATCGGTCAATATGGCAGCTATATCCAAATCTGGACCCATCGGGGCCACGTTGAAGTAGGATGTAGAGTGGCGTTACAAAACTCACTGTTTGAAATTTCAGCAAAATCGGATAATAAATGTGGCTTTTATGGGCCTAAGACCTCAAATCGGCGGATCGGTCCATATGGGGGCTATATGAAGATATAGTCCGATGCAGATGCATCTTCGAACTTAACCTGCCTATGGACAAAAAAAGAATTTGTGCAAAGTTTCAGTCCAATATCTCTATTTGTTTAGACTGTAGAGTGATTTCAACAGACAGACGGACGGACATGGCTAGATCGTCTTAGACTTTTAGGACGATCAAGAATATATATACTTTATAGGGTCGGAAATGGATATTTCGATGTGTTGCAACGGAATGACAAAATGAATATACCCCCATCCTTCGGCGGTGGGTATAAAAAGAATACAAAAGAAGTAAGAGCGTACTAAGTTCGGCCGGGCCGAATCTTATATACCCTCCAACATGGATAGCATTTTTCGAGTTCTTTGCGCGGTATGTCTTTTTAGGCAAACAAAGAATAATGAATAAGAACTGTTATGCTATTGGAGCTCTATCAAGTTTTAGTACGATTCGGACCATTAATAAATGGAATGCTGAACATTGTAGAAGTCATTGTGTAATATTTCAGTCCATTCGGATAAGAATTGCGTCTTGTAGGGGCTCAACAAGCAAAATCGTGAGATCGGTTTATATGGGAGCTGTATCCAGTTATTGGTCGATTCAGACCATATTGGACACTTATGTTGAAAGTCATGAGAGAAGCCGTTGTACAAAATGTTTGCCAAATCGGATGAGAATTGCGCCCTCTAGAGGCTCAAGAAGTCAGGATCCCAGATCGGTTTATAGGACAGATATATCAGGTTCTACAACGATTTGCGTCATACTTAGCACAGTTGTTGGAAGTCATAACAAAACACCTCTTGCAAAATTTCAGCCAAATCGGATGAGAATTGCGACCTCTAAAAGCTGAAGAAGTCAAGACCCATGATCGGTTTACATGGCGGCTATATCAGGTTATGAACCGATTTGAATCATACTTTGCATAGTTGTGCAAAATTTCAGTCAAATCAGGCGAGAACTGCACCCTCTAGAAGCTCAAAAAGTTAAGACCCAAGATCAGTTTATATGGCATCTATATCAATACATGGACCGATATAGCCCATTTACAATCCCAACCGACCTGCAAGAATTTGTGCAATATTTCAAGCGGCTAGATGTACTCCTTCGAAAGTTAGCGTGATTTCTATAGACAGACGGACGGACTTGGCTAGATCGACTTAAAATGACATCACGATATATACTTTATGGGCTCTAAGACGAATATTTCGAGGTGTTACAAACAGAATGACGAAATTAGTATACCCCCATTCTATGGTGGTGGGTATAAAAAATGAATCTAGAAAATGCTCTGCCATAAAAAATGCAGAAAACCATGCAAAGGCATTAACAATTTCCTTGGTAGTTTGTCAAGGAACTATTCAAGCTTATCTTGTTATAGCAAATCACAAGAACACAAGAAAAACAACCATGTCCTTTTCAGCATTTCAATTCAATTCAATTCAATTCACTTTATTAATAATCTCAAAGCCATTTTGGCCAAATTGATTACAAAGAAATATATAATGGCACAATATAACTAAATACTTATATCTACAAACGTATATAAATTAAAAATATTTTACTACTCTATCATGGATTTGGATTGTTTCCCCCATAAACATATCACTTAATTCTTTACCCATTATCAACAGTCAAGACGATAAAAGAGTTAGCATTTTCATTTTAAAGTTAGAAATTGAAAGTTCAAAGTGTCTTTCAGAGTATGGTAAAAAAGTATTCCAGATGCGACAAACTCGTACTTGAAAGGAACGTTGCATGATTAAGGAATTAAACCGTGGACAAATTAGAGAATGGAATACACTGGAATACTTGTGCTTCAACCGAACTTATTACTTCTACGACAGCTGTCAAAAATATGCTAACACCAGTTTTGTCAAGAATTGAGTTCGGAGAAATGCAAAAAAAAAAGAAGAAAAAAAAATCCCTAAAAATATAATTGACATATCCAAATAAGAAAAGAAGAAAAATAACTGAATGTGTTGGTAAAGAAAAAAAAAAAAACAATGAACTTTGGAAGATGAAGGAGTAAGCTAAAGAACAACATACAAAATGGTCCTGGCTAAAGCGGAAACTGAAATCTGAATTTCATTTTAAATATATAGACTTGAACGTAACAAATTTTCTTCGGGGCGGCAAGAGTGGCAAACATTCTTTTGGCTATATGAACATTTTTGACAGCTTTATTCGCATGTCAAATGAAGCAAATAACAAAATTTTCATTTGAAAATAGATTTGATAATAGTGGGATACCAAGAAATATCAGGCAAAGATTACAAAAACTTAATTTTAGTAATGTACTGAAGGAAGCAACTCACAAAATTTATGAGGCAATATTTGCCACAATATGGATATGAGGAATGATATTAATAGAACTCGTGGAAAAAAAAAATTAATAACAGACGATATATAGTAACAGATATGTATAGAGTAGCAAATTATTTATAACTTTTGAGTTTAGGATTTAATTTAATTTTGATTTCTATAGAAAATCTCACCGAATAACGATTTTGGTAAAGTATACATCACGAAAATCAGATTTAAAAAAAAATTGATAAAATTAGAATTTTTCCACCAATAAAACTTTGATCCCCTAGTCTTCTACGGTCCCCAACTATTATGGTATTGCATAAGCATTAATCTGTTTAAAAAATCACATATTTTTCTTGTTTTGATGAGAAATGCCATTTTCAAATTTGCCCATGAACATTCCACTAAGGAACATGGGCAAACTTCTCACATATCAATGAGTGCAGTCCGATTCAAGTTTAAGCTGATTAGCGGCCTCCTTTTTATAGCCGAGTCCGAACGGCGTGCCGCAATGGCACATCTCTTTGGAGAAGTTTTACGTGGTTAGTACCTCACAAATGTTGCCAGCATTAGGAGGGGAAAACCAACGCTGAAAATTTTTCTGATGGTCTCGCCAGGAATCGAACCCAGGCGTTCAGCGTCATAGACGAACATGTTAACCTCTGCGCTACGGTGGCCAGGATTATCACTTATTGGTATCAGATGGGATTAGGATTATCATTTATTGGTATTAGATGGGGACAGTAGGAATCTAGCAATAGCGAATCGAAACAGGAAATGTATTTACAAATGTTTAAACAGCATAAAGTTCATGTTGCCTGGATGCAAACAGCGGCAATCCATCACATGTTAAATTAATTAGCTCTCTCTATACAAAAGTCTTCAATACAATTTGTAACCTAGACCTGGAATGATATTCATTAACAAGTTTATCTTTGGTTCACACAATCCTTCTAGTTCTTCAAATGGTTTGAATGGGCACATTACAATATACTGAGATCAGTGCTTAATGTTTTAAGGTTTTTCTCAGTCGGTCCGTACATTGTTTAAAGCCACCTCGATGTCAGTGCATACTCCCGTGGTGTATGTTTTGGCATCGAAGGATTCTTCTATTCTATGCACAACCTCGTGCAGGGCAGTCTCCACTGACCTTTGACCTTGGCATGAGATGCTATTTGTGTTTGAGCAGTTCGCTGGATGTCCTTCTCTTTAAATAAAAAAAAGCAAATATTTATTAATAGTAGATAAGAACAATCGGAATCTAGCTACAACTTTATCAAAGGACATCATATCAAAACAAACAGCTTCGATTGCACATAAATTGATTTTTACAAAATTTATGAGACAGTATTTATCCTCCCAATTAGAAGTAAGATTTATATATGAAAAGCAAAATGAAATCTGATTTTTTTTTCAAATTTTTCACCATAAATCTTTCTTTTTTGCTTTGTTTACTTAAGGATCTGTTTACTAATTAAAAACTCTTAAAAAAACAACACCCAAAAACAAAAGTACAACCATTTTTTTTTTTGAGGGCGTTTAATCTATTCTTTTATTCTGCTTCATCTACAGCAGCTTATGTGACATACCTGATCCCTATATTAGATAGCCCCCTTTCTATACGATATTCCAATCCAATTCTCAATGATCCTTTTTGGTTGTGCTCTTCCAATGTTCGAGAATTTATGTTTGTTCATCTGTTCCTCTGGTTTGTTTTGCTTTCTCTCCCAAGAGGGATTTTGTTTCTGCATTTTCAGTTTTGGCATTTTCCACTTATTGCCTTGTTTTCTTTGAGCAGCTTCTCCTTCTTTGCTCAGCAACATGTTTGGAAAACGCATTAAATGCCTCATTTACTTTGGCAGCTGATATGTCATCATTAATGTCACTCTGGATAAACGAACATTGAGAGCTAGCAGAGTAGAAAGGAAGAGAGCAGCAAATAGCTATTGAACGCAGTTATGTGTATGTGCAGTATTTTTTTTTTTTTTTTGTTTTTGGTTTGGGAAAATTGGAAAAATTATTGAAAAATCCTTTAATGACCCGGCACAACAAAATGACACAAACGCACTTGCCATTTGGAAGAGAAGAGTTAAAGGATGTAAGTGAGTAAGTTTTGGGCGGTATAGGAAAATAAATGTCGTATTTAAGTTTTTGGGTGAAATGGGGTTGCATGGAAATCAATAAACACATTAAATTTCAAGCACATTAAAAAGAAGCCTACAATTTGAGGAGTTCAAAGAGAAGACAAGGGTTAAAACATTTGCCAACAAATGTACACAAGTAAACGAAACACATTTTTAAGAACATAATTTCTTTATATTCGATTACAGTTGGGCGCTAAATTATTCATTCTATCTTTGCATACCTATTTCTGTTATTTGTCAAAAAAAAAAAAAATAAAGTTGGGCACAGTTTGACAGTTATGTTGGACGCTTGATAAATCACTTACTTTGTGCCTTAGATGCATCACATACGAGTTTATTTAAACGAAAGCCACTTGCGTTGACCAAGAACAAAAATTATTAAAAATTAAAAATTTTTTCATCATTTCCCGTTAAACATCTATATTTCGCTTATTTGCAAATATAGAATTTACGTTGAGCGCCAATATTGTTGAAAAACATTATTTTGAAGAAATTTTTTTCATATACTGCTATCTGTATGTTTCAGCTGGTCGCTAGAATTTTTAATTTATTTTGGAGTTGGATATATTATTTTTGTTTGATGCCAGATAGTTTTTTTTTTTTTTTAAAGGGAATCACATGCTTTCGAAAGGACAAACTTTTTTTTAAGGATTTAAGCGCTATTTTTGTTTGGAAATAAATGCTCTACACTTTTTTGAATGGGAACTTTTCAAAAATATTTGCAGTACAAACAAAATATTTTGGTTGGTCGCTAGATGGTTAAATTTTGTTGGGCTCGGAAAAAACAACTCAAGTTTAAGTGACAATCCTTTCGGAGGATTGATTGCAGTTCTGTTAGGCGTTATTAAAAAAACTTATTGAAGGAAACTTTTTAAAAAAATTTTTTGTTTAAAAAAAAAATAGTTGGGCGCTAGGTGGTTAATTTTCGTTGGGCGCCAGAATAAAACTCTAAATTGGGCTGCAATTGCATAAAAAAAAACATATATTATTTAATTATGAAATCGTTTGTCAAGTTTGTTTCTTATTTTTCAACATTTCTCTTATCTGAAAAAAATGTCGTTGGGCGCCAGATTGTTATTCTCCAAACAGAGATCGAAGAACGATTTATTGAGAACCATTATTTAACGAAACTTTTCCATTTTATTTTACTTTATTTTAGCGCTAGCATGTTTAACTTCTTGGTGGTAGATGGATCATTTTTGTTGGCCGCCAAATAAGCAATTTTAAATAAACGTCACATGGATTAGAATGGAATAAATACATAATATTTTTGTTCAAGGATTTGGACGCTACGGTTTGTTCATCATTCGCCGACATATCTCATACTAGCAAAAAACACTAACTTTCGTTGGGCGCCAGTCGTCTAGTTTCATTTATAGCATTTTATTTATTTATTATTTGCTCAAGAGGATTTTGTATCGTCTTCCAACTACAGCCAAGTTATTATGCGTCTTCACTTGCATTATAAGAATTCAAGATTTTTAATGCAAATTAACACTTCCTGCATCAATGCTGCAATTTCCTAGCCAAATTTACTCAATTTAAAGTGATAAGCCCTTGGGCTACCTCAAAAAAACAAAAGTTGCTCAAAATTACCAGCAATTATTACAACCAATGCTTGCCCTTAACATTCAAACGCATTCAGCTTGTTAAGGAAAAAATTGGTACATTATTAAGTTATCACAACGAACATTTCCCAAACAATTAAGAGCAATTTTCCAAACAGATTTTGTATCATTATTTTTAATTAAAGCATACACCAGAAACAAAATTCAGTTTCGAAAATTTTGTAATCCCTAGGAGTTATGACACAATAACTGGCATAGTCTTCATCGCATTTTCTGAGAATTTAAAGCCAATTATTGGACATAAATCCACAACAAAAAGCATGTAACACGAACACTTCATTTGTAAGTATTGTGTGACTGTTATGGAAGATTAAGCCTATTGTAGGTCATCTTAAAGAAGTTTATATACCATAAAGTGGCTTAAATGCTCATTTGTTCATATGGAGCAGAAATGAAATCAAAATAATCGTAATGGGTGGTTTATTCGTCAAGGCACCCACTAGAAACTAGAGTTTAAAAATAATTTACCATATGTAAACATAGATTTTATGGGCGTCTATTGTTTTATTTTTTTTTCGTTTTTACAAGTTATAAAATATTTTAAGATTTCATATACCTTTTTGGAAATGAAACTTCCGAAATTTCAAAAAACAAAAAAAATCATAATTCTATTGTTTATGGTGGTGTAGAGATATGCAATTAAGACAAGCAAATGCCCAGCTTTATTCTTGGCATGACGATTTGGAAAATAAGTGTTAAACATGTTTTTTCCATCCATAAAGTGGACTAAATATACATAACGATTTTATGTTGAAAAGTTGTAAGCAGAGTAGGGTCATTTATTTGTTAATACAAGATTTTAAGCATTTTTAACACAACAATAAAAAGTGACTATCAGCAAAACGTGAATGAAATCATTAAAATGTGTAATTTGACTTTTATTGTGTACGTTTAATAAACAAAAGGTTAACAAATTAACCGATAACTAAAGATTTAACTCAAAGTCACTAAAGATTTAACTCAAAGTCACTAAAGATTTAACTCAAAACATAATAGATTATCGATGTTGACGTTGCAGTGTGTTGTGCACTGAGCTGGCATCCCTTGCCGATGAAGGACTTCATCGGGTCAATCCGCTACGTACAACCGACTGCCATGGGATTGATAGACTACTGATTTTTGAAGCTTGTGCTAGAAATCAGTAACAATGGGCGCCAGTTATAGCAAAGCAGAACTCTTATAAGCCTTAAGTTGGGTGCCCGTATTTATGAGAAACACCAACAAAGAATTTGAAATAATTTAAGGATAAACTACAGAACAAACAAACAGGTTTACAAGTCAGCCGGTAATATAACTAAAAATAAATAAATGGCTGTGTATTTGAACTCCAGAAGTGTGCAAGGAATATATTCGAAATTCCAAAAAAATGCATGGCTCTACATTTCGTTGGCCGCAAGCTATAAGCGTAATCCTATATATATTGCAGAACATTGGAAAACCAATTACTTTCTTAATTCCAGGATTTAATTTCATAATATTTGATATTGTAATACAGACAAATGTTCTAAAACTATATGTTAAAAGCTTTTCTAGAAAAAACCCGTATCTCCTCTACGTTGGGCGCCGTAATTTTTGATTCAAAATTTTACCAAATATGAGCAACAACTTTAAAAACTTTTGAAGATTGCTGGAGCCAAATATTACAATCGTTTCCCTTTATGTTGGGCGCCATCTATAATGGACAGTACAGTCGTTTTGACTTACCAGCCAAAACATGTTTTGCACGCTTTTTGAAGCAGCAAAGCGAAATTCGCACTTATCTTAAATATGTCTAAAAGCCAAAAAAGTGCCCATTTTCACATTCTTTTAACTACTACAAAATTGGCTCTTAAATAAAATACTCAGTCACATCTTCCTACTTTTTTGCAAACGTATGAGTAAGGAAACCAGGAGCCTAATTCTCGCATCCGCAATCGACTTATTATGATCGAGTTTGTACTTACGGAACGGAATTAATCTCCGAACAAAAAGTCGCTCGATAACGGAGATTCATTCTTCGTCTATTCTGTACAAAAAAGATCAGCGTGTGTTTGGCAACTGTCACAGATTTTTGTTTTTGAAAAATCATTGAGGAAATAGTGATTTGTTTGCAAATAGTGTTGGTTGTAAAATAAAATTCGCGCAAACTATTGGCAAGTAATTTTTTTTTTTTAGCCAACACGCTGTGTATGTCCCCTATGAATGCCGTGCATTGCTATGGCGAGAGGAAATTAGGAATTTAAAACTCCTGTATTGCAAAATGTGGGAAAATAAAAACTAGAGTAGTAAATATAATAATCTAGGCTCAAATGAAAGATGGAAATATTTATAGGAACCAACCAATCCAGAAGTTTTTAACTTAACTTTTTTTTTGGTTTATAAAAATTAAATTTCAGGTTATATCATGTTCAGGCCAAAGCTGTTTTGAGCAAACGACACGCTATCCCTTTACAATGCTCTGAATACGACTCGTTTTTCCTTTACAACTCATAAGGGCAAAACGACTCGTTTGCCGCAAAAACGAGTCGTTCAAAGCATGTGAACACAAAAAATGCCTAAATTGTGTTAAATAAACACAGCCCTGAATAATGTCAAAGCAAGACAAAATAAATCATAGCCATAGTGCAGCTCAACATTTATGTTGGAGTGTGAAAAAATGCAATTTCCAAAACATCTCAACTAGTGTTAACGGTCGAGATGTTTTTCAAAACGAGTCAATGTAGACATAGCATTAACGTTGGGCGCCAGTTGTACGCAGCAGTACACGTAGTTAATGGAGTCGCACAAATAAAATGAAATATAATAAATAATCTAGGAGTTTTTATGCAGTTGGAAATATGCCTCAATTTGTTGTTTTGCTGAAACACATAGACCCACTGTTGGGCGCCAATTTTTTAAAAGAAAATTCAAAAATTTTTACCACAGCTAAAAATTTTTTTTGCCATGATTTATGTAAAGAATCAAAAAATTTATGTAAAACTGGTTCGAAAAACCACACGTTCTAAGCGAAAGTACCTATATACAAACTTCATGCCTTAACAACTCAAAGTAAAACAAATTAAATCAAAACTCTATAGGAATCTCATAAGCAAACAATACAAAATTATACATAATCATAGATTCTGTTCCCAGTTCATATTGATCTTTGTTTGTTTTCTCAATTAAATAGATGCAAAGTTTTCGGATTTATTCTGATCAACTTTAGCAAATAAAATGTCAACCATTTTGCGTTGTTTTGTGTGGATTAATCATTGTTTCATATGAATTGAATGACATAGAATCTCATTTAATAACTTGTTTGAATTTGCATTTATTTAGACTTAGGAAGCCAACAAAGGTGTGAATAGCAGTCATAAGCACAGGCATTTTAGCAATTTATGATATAAAAAATAACCTTGGCTAAAGATGATTTAAAATTGAAAAAATTGCATAAAATGTTGAGGAATATTAAGATTTAGATATTATAACATCATAAAATATGACGACGGGTACTTGATTCGTATGTTTTCTGGAACATGTATAAAATTTCTTTCTAACAATCACTAAAATATGAAGCTAAAAGTATAGCCAAAATAATTTTTACTGGCAGAAAAAATTAAAAGTTTGTATTCCAATCTAAGTTTCTATATGTTTTGATAATTGACGTTGAGCGCCAGATATTTTTCGGAAAACCTTTTTTCACCTCATTAGATTATAAACATTGAATATAATCTTATAAAGTAAATGTTTTCCGATTAAATCAAAGTTAAAAAAAAATTAATCTGGAGGGCAACGTATGTTATTAAAAAATATAAAATAAATGTTACTTTCATCTAAAATGAAAGTGGTATCTTTTATAAATTTTTTGAACGTTCATTCGGGGCCAGATTGATCTTTGTAAATTAGTTTTAAATAGCCTTACTTTACTTGAGGTTGTATACTCACAGATTTTGGGATAAATACAACGATTTTAGGAAAAATAGGAATTTATTAATATGTCCTCCAAGTTGGGCGCCAGATTTATTAAGGACCAAAAAAAAAAGCTTTCACAAAACGTAGTTTTAATTCACAAGTTTATTTGATTATTTCTCAAAACAATATTATTATTTATAGAAACATCGTTTTAACACACTTTGGAAAAATTAGGTTACTAAATTTTTTATTGAAGTACGTCGCCTGGTTTAGGATTATTGTTGATTGCCAATTAAGAAAATTAATAGAACTTAAATAATTTAAGGTACAGTAATTTCTTCGTTTGACCCCTTTTATAAAAACCCAGAGTATCGAAACACCTAGCAAAAGTTTAGAAAAAATATTTAATTATTCACTTACATTGAACGCCAACTTCAATTTCAATTGATCTTAAAACACAAATGCCTTGGATTACAATATAGTATTTTTCAACTATTTCCATATTTTCAATTCGAACAAAATACATCTAGAAACACAAAGTTCGGCATAAATGCTAAAGACTTAGCTTTCCATTTACTTTGGGCGATTTAAAGTTATTTTAAATCACTTCAATTAATTTTAAAACACTGAAGCCTTGGATTTGCTAAGAATATTTAGTTGCAGATTTTTTGTGTTTTTTATTCTATTGTGGCGCCCAACGTAAGGATGCAAATGCAAAAAATTTTGCATTTTAAAAGAAAGAGGAAGAGGAGAGGAGAGAAACAATGGCATATATTCCCCAATTTCCTGAAATAAACACGTCTCAAAACACACAGTGGCCTTTAGGAAACATAATGAATACTTAACTTTTGATTTACGTTAGGCGCCAATTTTCCTCATTTCAATTAATTTGGGAAAATTTGCTTCAAGAATTTTAGTAAATATTTTATAGAAAATTTGTGACGCTTAGCGCAAGGATTTCCACAGAACGCAAGGTAGCCCTTTTACGCCCAAAATAGAAAGGATTTGTTTTCGGATTTTTGTATGCGTATTTTTTTTAACACCAACAATATAAAATAAAATTTGTAAAATCGTTAAATTATTTGACGACAAAGAAAATAATTTTATGATTTTCATTCATCGACTATATGCCAATGAAAATTACATTATGATATCTTTTACCTAGAAATTTTCTAAGATTTTATTTAAGGCTTGGTTTGGAGCTAAATTTTCGGTTTGGTTATAATAACTTACAGAAGACGTAATTTTAATACAATTTGTTTGATATTTGCAACAATGCGTGATAGTAGTCCCTATAACATCTGTGCTTAACTTTTTAATGTGGCCCAATTTAGGCTTTTTCCTTATCAGATTTCGAAAAAATCTGGAGCTTTATATTAGCTCCAAATATCAAAACTTTTTAAGAATATTTTGGTTGTTATATAAACCAAACACATAACATGTCGCAGGTTCGCAAAAGATCCATGATAGTGGTTTTCAAAGTTCAGTTCGGTTGAAATTGATTTTTGAATTGGTTACTGAAGCCAATCATCCAAAGTGCCACATTTTAATTTTAATTAAACTGTGCCTTACTTTTCCCTTCTTTTTTCTCTCAAAGTATATTTGAAGGTTGAAGTAGAGTTACACAGCAAAGAATCGCTGTATTTCCACTCCAAAAATCTCGGTCATCGTTAATTCTTTGCTTCAATGATTTGAACTTCAATAGGCAAGTGAACCAAAGAAAACATTGAAAAAATTTGTTTCGGCACTAGCGGGCAAAATACTCATAATGAAAATATTTTTTTTTTAGTTTCTAAAGTTTACCAATTAATCAATATTCAACTATATCAATTCTCCAGATTATCACTTTAATCCGTTTTTAACCACACGTGCAATTTCCAACAGCATTCACAGTTTCATTGTCACCATAATTGTGCCTAATCCCTCTCAACTATCCAATACTTGCATTGGCCCCAACTCTCTAACAAACAACACCTTCTACACCATATCACACTACCCTGATTAATTAGCCACACGTTTTTTTCTCTCTCTTTACTTATTAGCAAAAAAAAAAAAACAACAACAAAACTCACCTTGTCTACCATGTGTGCGGGCTGCTGTGGATGTCGATGAAGGGGGTTGTGTTTCATTTGCCCGATGTGGCAAATGTTGATATTCATAATCATAATAGGATGATTGTGAATCGGTTTGTTGTTGTTGTTGCTGCTGCTGTTGTTGTTGCAATTGAAAATTCTGATGATTCTGATGGTGCAAGGTGTTCTGTTGTGAAGCCGTCGCCGATGATGAGCTATGAGGATGACGTGGGGTCATTGAGCCGACTGGTATGCCGCCGCCGCCACCACCACCGCCTCCACCACCACCACCCACCGCTCTTGTGTCGTCGCGACAATCCAAGGTGGTTTCATATTCATAGGGATTCATGGTGGACGATTCTAGAGGACATTCGTCGTCGTCGGTATCGGTGCCACCGTCGTAGATGTTCTCAGCGTGACGGTATGCCGGATGATGATGATTTTGCTTGGAGAACTTAATTTTGATGGTTTTATGGGCGGATTAAAACCGCTACCCCAAATGCAATACAGAAAAGATGATGTTCAGGGAGAAAGAAGAGAAGAGGGGGAAAAAGGATAGCGAACTAAACGAGCGCTTAGCTTTTGTTTGCGTTTTGCTAAAATTATTACTACTCTAGACCCCTCAAATGTTTTAAGGTAATGAATGATCTTCGTTGTTGTTATGTTGTCATTTACAAACATCACCTTAACTCACACTCAAACACAACTCATTCTCAGAGGAGCTATGCCTATTAAGAAAAAACACCGATAACTCTCACGTTTGTTGTTTGGTCATTTTTTTGTATGATTTTTGTTGGAAGGGAAATTAAAGATTTTTATGGTTTTGCTTTGATTTTTCTTTGTTATGAAATTTTCTTTTTCTTTTGGTATTCGTTGTTTTTTTTTGTCTTTTGGAGTTTTTTTACAATTTCCCTTTTTTTTTTAAATTTGTACTGCCGCGCGGGGTAGAGGTAGTTTTTAGGGATCTCTTTTCTTTATTTATCTTTCTCTGCGTTTGTGTGCCAGTGTATGTGTGGGCTGGCTGGCAGACAGGGCTTTTAAACCAAAATTTTTTCAAATGCAAATTTTGGTTTGCTTTTTTTCATTCCTTCTACCCGTCCAGCAAGCAGCATTGGCACTTGCCGTTGTATTGTTGTTTCCTTGTTGCTGTGTGTGTGTGTGTGTGCGCGCGAGCTCATGAATGATGATTCCTTTGGTTGTAGGTCTGTCGGCCCTACGTTCGACGCCCTCTGGCTGAGGCAATAAAATGCTCAAATATATTTAAACAAAATGCTTAGGGCCATCAAAAGTGAGGAGCAATATCCTTTTTGCTGCTTCCTTCTTCTCAAAATTGTTGTTGTTGGTGGCCATCAAAAAACATTCGAATGAGTGGGAAAGGTTTTATGCTGCCTTGGCTGCTTTTTGCTAAAATTTTCTTGTTGTTGGCACGGGTTTTTGTAATTTTAATCCGTTTTTCGTTCTAGGCGGCCTGGGTTGTAGTTTTTGTGGGGGGAGTTTTACGCGCTACTTCCTCCAAGGCAGGTCAAGTGCCTTTTTTTTTTTTTTTTTTGGGGGGGGGGGGAGGTGTTTAAACAATTCCTTTATATGTGGTCTCAGATGTATGCACTTTTTATTATTTGTTTAGAAAAAGGGCGTTTTTCTTGATTTTAAACAAAACTATCACTTTTCACTTTTATTTAAAAGAAACAACTCAGATTTTTATATTTTGGTATTTTTTCTGACTTGTAATAGTGAAATTCCAAAGGAATTTTTCTAAAATTTTCTACACGGTTTCCTTAACACACTTAAATTTCCCCACACACAAGGTTGTTTTGTTGCTGTCGTTGGTTATGATTATGCCTGCGTTGGCTTACTTGCTTGATTACACGCGCGTCGTATTGTTTTCTTTTTATCATTTTATTTTTCCTTTAGTGGATTTAAAATTTCTATGGACACTTTGCAATTGCTTTCCACCCAAGCAAATTAGATTTTTCACATTTATTTTCGTTTACATTTTTATGCTTTGTGGTGACGACTGTGATTGCGTTTTCGGAAAAATGTATCGTTGGATGTGTGTGAGACAACAGAAAAAAAACTGAAAATTTTGCGGCAAATAAACGGCCGCCGGTCTTGGGATATTTCAAACGATTTACAAACAGCGAGCGACGTTTTAAGACTGAATGCATGAAAGAATTTTTGTGTATCTTGACGTTGATGCGTACGCAAAAGAGCACAAAAAGAAAAACACCATGGCCAGAGACTGAGGGACGAACAACATGCACAAGGAAATGCCTCTCACGCTCTCTCCCAACTATTGCTCTCCGTGTGTGTGCAGAGTGGCTGCACAAGTAAGGCATGCGCAATATACACACGAAGGGGTTTACGAACTTCAGGCAGCAAGCAGCCAGCAGTCAGCATGCCACATAAAGCAGAAAACAAAACACCAAAACTCCCGCACAGTAGTTGTACAACAACGAGGCAAATGCAAAAAACAACCTAAAACCTCACTGAGGTAACTGAGAGTGGATTTTGGGGTATCTCTGAGATTGTGGGTTAATAGACTACAACCCCCCAAACCAAGCAGGCAAACATAAACAGAGAGTGAATTCAACGCACATGCTGCAAAAACAGAGAGAAAACCTTAAAGAGAAATTTGTGGGTAAATGTATAGTACTGGCAAAACCAGGCGAGTGTAAGAGAGCATAAAAAACTAATCAATAGGTTAATGCTCACCCCACATGATTATAAAGAAAAATTCTTTCGTTGAATATATCTCTCTTGCAATCAAGACCACAATATTCGTCAAGTTAAACAAAATTAACAGACAAGGCATAGAAATTAGAAAAGGCAATTTATCTTAACAGACAATACAACGAAAGAGGGGAAGCTAAACAGGAAAAATGGACCACAGACATTTAGGCGAAGTTTTTAGAGATAAAAACAGACATTTGAACTGGGAGGAAAGTATTTCGAAAATCAAAGAGAAATAAATGAGAGGATAATGTTTATACAGAATGGTTAGGAAATGATTTATCTGAAAACAAGAAAATGAGATTTGATTGGCAGCAAAATCCAAAGAATTATCTGAATATAATTTTATAAAGAGCCGAAAGGTTAGTTAAAATCTCCATATCACCTCTATCAAGTGTAGATTGCAGATTTTTGAGTATGAAACAAACTGTAGGAAACAAAGAGATTTGCTAAACGAAACATCTTGTAGGGCTAAAACTTAAACCAGGAAATTTAAACTCTATTTCGTGCATTTTTCAACAGAACGCCAGACAAAGTTACGTACGAGAATTTCTCTGCAAAACATTCTTTGAGATTTTTTTTAAATAGAAACTTTTGGCGATTTAAAAACAACGGCTTTCAGAAAAAAATTCAATATTTTCCATAGAAATAAAATTTTTTTTTCTTACATTCATATATATATTTATGAATACTTGTTGTTCTTAAGTGTTAATTAAAACCTCGTAATAAAATGTTAGAAAACTTCAACAGAAGTCACATTTTAGTAAAAGTTTCTATAGAACTAAAAGACTTAAAAAAATAGTCATAAAGAACCATAGAAATCTAATTGGCACATCAATAAAAAGGGAAATTTTTGGATAGAAACTAAGAAATTTTTTTGATTTTATTTCTTTGAAAAATGTTTCCAAAATTTTATTTCTCTTAAAATTTTTCAAAATGTAATTTCTATAAAAATTTTGCACAGATTTTATTTGTATAAAGATGTTGTAAAAATGTTGATACTGTGAAAAAATTTTTATTTTAATAAAAAAATTTGAAACCAATTTAAACATACAGGTGCAAAGGCATAAAATCGCTTCACTTCTCCTTGCCCCAAAGATCAGCACCGCCACGGTAACTTTTCGATCATTTAACGGAGTGCACAGTTGTCCAGAGCCGCCATAAACATCCAGTGCATCGACTCCGGCCTAAGCATCCAACTTATTTTATTAGAGCTGCGACAGAAGTAGAGCGAATTCAGTGCACTTTTAACCAATTCGGCCATCCTTCTAGCCCTTACATCTAAAGCTAAGCAAGGAGTTGACAAATTGACCACAAGTGTTATCTGATCAACCACAAATGTTCATAAATCTACAACAGTTTTTGTGAACCTAACTGCCACAGTCGTTCGCATTCTGTCAACGTGTAGAGCATAGGTTTTTGTTTAAAGAAGGTAAAAAGTTGTTGCGTTCTGCTGAGAATCGAACCTGTGTTCCATCTGTCCCATGATTGTGTGTTTACAAACGACTTTTAAGAGGTGGATATACATACACATTTTGTAGGGGTGATATTCGCAACGGTCAGTGAATGAAACAACAACGCGCGTTCACAAAATCACCTCCGAATATTGACAATATTTTCATCAGCGCCTGTGTATCATAATGAGACTATTGGTGCATGAATTTGCAACGACTTATTTCTATCAGTGTAGTTTCTGGTCAACACTCAGGCCCAAGTACTTGGCCTCCGAAGAGAGCGGCAGCTACACCCATCTAGGACAGGTCCTAAAACACCCAGCTTTCTCCTCCTGGTGACAAGTACCACCTCTGTTTTTCTGGGCTTTATACCAAGCCCGTTGGCTCTCGCCCAACCTGTTGGCTTCCTCAACGCTTTCTGAACAAGGTCAGCAATAGTAAAGACGAAACGACCACTATGATGTGGACATCATTCGAGTAGGAAACGACCTTTACCCTCTCCCACTCGAAAGACCTATGAATCCCATTGATAACCGGAAGCCACAATAGAGGAAATAAAACCCCTCCATGCGGAGTTCCCCTGTTCAAAATCTTCCTCATCGAGCGCTCTGTCAGTGAAGCGCTGATAGTCTAGCCTTTCGGCATCGTATCAACCCAATTTACCAAAAGCGAGGGGACACTCATGTCCAACAGAGCGACATGTATGGACTCCAACTTCACGTTATTTACAAGTACTAGCTCAGCCCTCGCTGAACCAGACAACATCCTCAACGCTTCCTAGGTAGCGAGGTACGTAATAGAAGAGTAGAAAGGTCCAAAGTTTCATTGGGAAAATTTCAATTCATTGTTTTGAAATTTTTAACGAATTCGAACACTTCCCCCTTTAAGTGCTAAGCGGACATGTTTTTATCTGCAGCAAGTTGACAGCCAACAAAATACTTCCAACTCTTGTTAAGATGCTCAAAGTAAAAGGCGCATGATTTGGCCAAATGTGCAGCAGAGTGCAATTGTTACGAAATAAAAACTGAGCGCTAAATAACCAAAGAGTTCGGAAAACTGAGATAAACCCACCAATAACGAAAAACCCCATACTTACTCACACTTATACAAGAGAATATTTTATTGAGAAAATCTCATTTCAAGAGATTCTAAGAAGTTTGCAAAAGTATACCATCTCTTCCCACACACACAATATACTCACAACAAAGATTTGCAGCCATATTACGCATGGAAGGCAGCAGCAGTAGCAGCAACTGATGTATGCAGCAACAACACAAATAATGACACCCCCTAATAGCCATGCCAGACATGGCTGTTCTCTGTTATGATGCTGAAGGCTTTGCTCGATGAGTCTGCCGCCTGCCTATCTCTGCTACTGCACATCATCGAAGCGTTAACAAAGCTCAAAAAGAGACATTTGAAGGTTAAAAAGTGCGTTCAGTTGCCTCGTCTCACTTTTGTTGTTGCTGTTGAGTCTACTATTGTTGGCAGCAGTTAGAAATAAGACAGCAGTGGTTACGGTCTGTGCTGGTGGTGGGTAGTTGGTGTATGCGTATGATTATTATGAATATTCGCAATGTCTGTTGAGAAATGGGAAAATTTATCTTCTTTCGTTCATTTTGTGTCTGTATTTATCTAACCGGGTGTTATCTCTCACTGCAGCCGACATTAATGGAGGGGAAGTTATTGTAGATGATTTTTTCTAATCTCCTTCATTATGGTGCAGATAATTGTCTATGCCAGAGTTCGATGACTAATGTTAAATACATAGAATGTGTACAGGGGAGAATTTGTGGTTTAAATGGCTGTGCCAGACAAATGTTAATGGGATATAATTTTACTTAAGGGATTTGAAAGCCATGCAAAAGATAGCTCGGACAATTGGCACATACGAAGTTGAATTTTTGGAAAGTTTGCATTGAAAAAGGACAGAAATATTAAAATAAACAACGAAAGTAATGTAGGCATAAGTCAGTCGAAAACAGAAACTTTTATTTTCGTATTTCGAGAGATACTAGATACCCACGGTGGCACCTATCTCCTTGGTAGGTTAGAATATTCCATTTACTAAAAGCGCGAACTACGTGGGGTTTTGTTGGAAAATGTTGAATTTTCGAAAATGTTGAATTTTAAGTTAATTTTCCTGTCTAGCAAAATCGATTTCGAGCTTAAATCGTTAAATTCCAAGGAATTATGAAACAGACCAGCTTTAAAGACTGCAAACTATCTTACACATGCCAAGGGAACTGGAATCTGTGGGTGTAGCTCTACCGACACACAAGCAAATTCTTTGAGATAATCCCCAAAGGACAACGGATGACAGATGATCGACACACGCTGAAAGATTGTGTGGCCCAACCTAAACTTGAAGATATCAACTGCTTTGTCGTATTTGGCTAGAAGAGAAGCCTAACTTTTTAAAGCCATCTGAATTGTTTTATAGTAGTAACTAAATGGCGTCTTCCTTTTCCTGTTCCTGAACGAAAAATTCTATGTGAGTATGATTCCAGATTCCCACTTAAAACAACCGTACCTACCCATGTCTGTCCGTCTGTCTATTGTAATCCTGAACACTGCACAGATAATTATTTTCATCATAGACAGATTAAGTGCGAGAATGTGACATATCGGTACATACCTTGATATAGACTTCATATAGACCAAAAAGTAAGTAGTTCTAGACCCTAATACATCGGTCTTTATAGAGATATACATATCTACAATATATACCAATCCTCTGATTTCAAGCCATGGACCAATTAAAGGCGCATCTATTTAACGATTTTGCTGAAATTTGGTATAGGAAATAGAGCTAGACGCTTTTGCATCCTAGCCGACTATGGTATGGTTCGCACCATATGTTGATCTAGCTCCAATATAGATCGATACAGCTGTTGGGTCTTGATTTGACATTTCAATGCCTACTTGGCTAACCAGTCTTGGTCCTTAGACTTTCATCAACGAGATTTGTGATCAGGATTAAAGTGTTTTACATACCCACAACCAGTGAGTAGGATGTAATACACACATCTGTATTAGAATAGGGCTTTGTGAGTTTACCTGTCTCTCAAGCCCAATTAGAGACAAGCAAAAAATGGTACTTCCCTTGTTCGGACCCAACGTACCAACAATGCACTATGGGCCCTATGACCGGTTTCAGTGCCAAAAATTTCAATTTTGAGCTTAAAAATCTGCAATAAGTAACAACGGTATTTTGTTGCAATGACTTGGGAAAACTCAAAAACAAAATATTGGACCTAGGTGGCAACTCTGTATTTGGAAATCATCTGGTAAAGTTGTCGTTAGTTGTGGAGTTTAATTATTCAGTTTTTTTAATTGAAATTTTAAAAAATAAACATTTGAGAGTGAGTTATAATGAAATAAATGGAACTTGCACCTACAAAGAGCCATCTAAGAAAAAATTTCGAAAATTTACCTTTTGTTGTAGACTATAAGTTTGTATCTAAAAGTGTGTCGCCTTTGGTATGCAGTTTATCTAATTTTCCTCGTGTATCTTGGAGCACAAGTTTGTATGTCCGACCTCGTCCAACCAAATATATGTATTGTGTTTGAAAGGTAATTTTGTAAGCTTTAACTATTATCTTATTTCAACTGCAGCAATTTGCCGTTAATAGGAATAAGGTAAATAATTAGATGTAGCTCTCATAGAAATTGACCCTACAGCGCGCAATTATTATCGAATTGGCTAATATTTTGCACACTGACTTCTCCTATGACCGCCAACATTCAAGACAAGTATGGGTCAAATCGGTTCATAAACTGGCATAGCTCCCATATAACTCGATTTTTTCGTCTTACCGACCGTTTCGGTACTCCACAGGGATGCATGCGCCTTCATCGCCCACTCCCTTAACTCGGACTGCGTCGACCCGAAAGGCTTCGGGTTAACCAAGTTTATTGATGGCAATCCTCTGGCCTTCACCGCCAAATCGTCTGACCTTGCATGCCCCCTTTATCCGTTAAGGCCCGGCACCCAAACGATGCGGATTTTGTCATCAGAAGGCATTAATCTCCTTTTTACACTGCAAGACGTGTTCGTGACCTTACCGTCCTGGTTGTTATTGCCCCTTATGGTCCTTATGTTGCACTTTTTCTCCATGGCAGTCCACCAAACTACTGAGGCGCATTTAAGTATTGGTCTAATCACGCTGCTGTAGAGCCAGTGGACTATCCTCAGATTCAGACCCCATTTCGAGCGTACGGCCCGACTACATAGCGCCCAACATCTGTGAGCCTTCTCAGTAAGCTCCTGAATGTTGTTAGAAGTAGCATCCTTGCCTCCTGCCAGGACTCCGGAGTATATGCAAGTCCCAGGCACGTTGTGAAAATGTGGATAAGTGGGGCACCAGATAGCCTGCCTCCTTCTGTAGTAACGCCGGATATATTCCATAAGGTCCTGCTGACTTAAATGGTTTGAAGCTCCCCAAGGATTCCTTCACCATAAACGTATTTATAAACCTTCGATCAACACCATTATTCCCAGATTCCGGTGTCATCAACGCTATCGACATATTCGCAGAAAAGTTTCCTGGTGGCACGTTTTGACGCTCTGGTAATCTTATTGTATTCCGTGAGCCGAGTGTAATTCACATCCCAATAAACGTCCGCTTTTTTACGACGTGCTCTGTTGAAAAGTCTGCGGACCTCTTTGCCAATATTGCGAATCTCCCGGTTATCCAGGGTTTCCTTTCCCGAAGAGGAAAACTATCTTCGAAAGTCCCCACCAGCGCAGTCGTTATCCATTTGACATTTTCTTCAATGTCTTCTATTCTTGGACAATCTAAACTATCTCGCCCAAGTCTTCTTCTGAGTAGTCTTTCGAATTTTGTTCAGTTGGTTTTCAACTTATTCCGAAAGCTTATCGTTTTATGAATCTTGCCATTGCTGATTTTCTCCACCAGAGCGTATGTAGCAGTCTCGCTCCGGCGGTGGTTTATCTGGATTACCTCAATCATTGGTCCTTCAGTAAATGGGCATCTTGGTAGTAGGTGGTGATCTCATCGTCTGCTCCCTGTTCTTTAGACTGCATTGACTTTCCTGTCACTGCGCTGCCTGGTGTCATCGTATTGGGTTTTTTGCCTGTCCTAGTCTTTCGAATCTTTATATAGTCATGCGGTTGGGGCGACACCAAACGGTGACGAACTTTACTATAGCTGCCATAACACGAGGCATGAATTTGGTTGTGGATTTGTGGTTAGTCGGAGACTGAAACACCTTGTCTCCAGCTTTACTCCGGTGGATGAGAGGCTAGCCACAATCCGCATAAAAGCCAAATTCTCCAACATCAGCCTTATTTGTGCCCATGCCCCGACGGAAGACAAAGACGAGCAGACCAAGGATATTTTCTACGAGCGCCTAGAGAGAGAATATGACCGCTGCCCCGCCCATGATATTAAAATCCTTCTTGGAGATTTTAATGCGAAAATAGGGAAGGAAGACATCTTTGGTCCAACAGTCGGAAAGTTTAGCATCCAGGAGATAACGTCCCGTAATGGGTTGAGGCTGATAGATTTCGGCGCGGCAAAAAACATGGTAGTTAGTAGCACCAGATTTCAACATAAAAATATCCACAAAGCCACATGGCTGTCACCCGATCAAAACACGAGAAACCAAATTGATCACGTTGTGATAGATGGAAGGCATTCATCCAGCGTGTTAGATGTAGGATCGATCCGTGGAGCGAATATAGATTCGGATCATTACCTCGTTGCAGCAAAGGTTTGCACCCGCTTGAACATGGCGAGGAAAGTACATGCTGGACATTGAAAAGCTGCAAACACAACAAATGGCAGCGGCATACTCCACTCGACTGACCCATCTGCTTGATGAAAGCACTCCTTGTTCCGATGATATGATGGCGCAGTGGCAAACTATTGCCCACACCTTGGAAAATGCCGCGAAATCCGTATTAGGGTACCGGAAGCCTCCTCCAAGAAACCCATGGTACGACCAAGAGTGTCGAGATGCTACTGAAGCCAGGAATGCGGCATATAGAGCAACCCTGCAATCAGTAGCAACGCGCCAGATGAAGGAGAGGTATCGGCAGAAAAGGAGAGAGGAGAAACGTCTATTCCGCAGAAAGAAAAAGGAAATGGAAAGACGTGAGTGCGAGCGAATTGAGATGTACAGGAGTCAGAATGAAGTCCGGAAATTCTACCAAAGAACTAAACACCAAACCGATGGCTTTGGTGCAGGCACTTCCTCCTGCAGAGACAAAGAAGGAAATCTGGTAACTGACACAGACAACATGCTGAGGATATGGAAAGAACTTTTTACCCAACTGCTAGTGTCCGATGTTGGCGGCGAAGAGGATACCGCAGAACCAATCCCTGATGATGGTATAGAATGTTTACCTCCTAGTCAGAATGAGGTCCAAGTAGCAGTAACCCGACTAAAGAACAACAAGGCAGCAGGAGCCGACAGGTTACCCGCTTAACTATTTAAGATCGGAGGCGACACGCTGATAAGGCATATGCATCAGCTTATCTGCGCAATCTGGCTAGAAGAAGGAATACCCGATGTTTGGAACCTCAGCATATTATGTCCCGTACAGAAGAAAGGAGACAAGACGGAATCGCATACAAGATACTCTCGAGCGTACTGTGTGAAAGATTAAAACCTAAAGTCAATGAGATAATTGGGCCCTCTCAATGCGGCTTTAGACCTGGTAAATCCACCCTAGAACAGATAATCACACTGCGCCAAATCCTGGAAAAGACCTGAGAAGGACAAATCAACACCTACCATCTCTTTGTTTACTACAAAGCCGCCTTCGGTACTCCTTTGCGTTCAAAGGTATTTCAAGCCATGT